>NC_133822.1:47707264-48010294 GCF_047830755.1 Zonotrichia albicollis
TATTTTATAAGATTTAGTTTTCAGCTGGTTCACAGCAAAGACTCTAGGGACATTGTAACTCTTATTCATAAGTATTTAATACCTAGTTTGTCTACCTGAAAGTAAATTATCCATGATGTCTATTCTGAAAATCCCCTGAGATTTCCAATCCCCTAATGATCAGTTAGGAAAATAGCGTAATTTAGTTTAAAACATGCATTTCTCACACAATTTTTTTAAGGTTTCGGTTAGAAAAATATAGTTTGTGGTTCTTTACATAATCAATCCATATTCAAACTTATTTTGTATTGCATGCACATTGTTGCAAAATCCTTCTTTTTTTCTCTGAGGTTTTCATAACTTTTCTTCAAACCAATCTGTCTGCTCTGTTTGCCCAGTTGTTACTGAGATGTAAAATCAGTCACAAAAAAGACATGTTGGAGTCTCCTTTGGCTCCAGCTCTATTTTGCTGTTGACCAAGGTACTTCTATACGGTAGTGTGCCCCATGATTCCACAAGGGTAGCTGAGATTTACCTCTCTAGGTCAGCAATGTCCTGTGACAGCATCTTCATTCTAAGTTTGGTTAGCAACAAGGAAACGCCCATTAGGATACCTGCTTATTTTTTTCATTCTGAAACTAAGATTTTTAAATCTCTTGTCTTTCTCTAGGGTTACAATACAATGTCTTCCCACCTAGTGGGTGGGTGCTGGCCTGAGGTTCAGCTAACTGAACAAGATACACAAAGCAAAACTTCCAGACATGGGAAATTGCTGGCTATGCTGGATATCTGTGAGAAGCTGAGTGCCATGAGCACTGGCTGGACTTCACAGTTTGCTAAAGAGAAGGTATATGAGACAGCCGGACTTGACAAATGACTGAAGGGCAGCAGAATCTTCAAAGACTGAGCAATTCCTGGAAAAATGGCATAGTGATACATTGCAGAGCCAAGATTATCCAGGTAATTGTAATATCAGAAATATTTGATGCGGGTGTGGACGTACCAAAACTGAGACCAGTAGGGAAAACATAATTTGGGCAGGTTGTTTATTTGGTAAAAGGTTGGGGATGACAAAAGAGCATATAAGAATGAAAATTGGGGTCAAGAAATGAGAAAAATGGTAATCAGATATATATATAAAAAGTGCACCTGCTGCTGTCTAGGGCTTGATCACTTCAGCTCTACAAGGACCATAAATCAAGCTCAGACCATGTAATGTAAGTGAAACGTATATCCATACCATGGAGAGCATGGGGGAGCAGGGAATTTTCCCTGGGTAACTGGAAAAAATGGAATGGAGTGTATCATCATGTCAGTGCCCTTTTGAAGATGACAGCTTTGGCAACTACCCAGAAATAATGTTTTTATTTGAAAATAAAATAAAGAGACAGTCCAGAGGATCTACTGATGATGTGAATGCCTTCCAGTTACTGCTAAAATAGTACAGGTGAAACTCTGACTCACAATCAAAGCTATGATATAAATAAGAAGTAGCAGCAGGAGAGTTTTTGCGAATGTGCAGCTGCAGGTTCTGGTTTTGGCAGTAGTGGGCCTTGGTGACTTGTGTTCTGAGGCTGTTTGTTTGCTCTCCAGCAAAGTTATGGTGAAGTGGATTGTAGCTTTGAACAGATAGGAGAAATGCTCATCAAAATCATCTGTTCTATTTTTGAGGTGTGGAGGAGGAGGAGGAAGAAAATTAAATATTACTTCATAGCCATGCACTATATTCTACTCCACTATTGACTAAAAATAGTGCAGAACAGAGGTTACTATATCTGGATTATGTTGGGATTATTTTTCTAGTATCCCTAAATAGCCGACTGAGGATCTCTCTATGCCATTCATATTAATTAATTAATACAATGAAACAGTAGATAAGTTTTAGAGGCCTGGAAGAAGTCATGACTATTATCTATTGAAAAGAAAAGAATGTCGTCAGTGAAAAACTAGATTGCACTATGAGAAATAATGTATAGCAGATCGATAAATATGTATGTCTGTGTTCATAACTGAGCTTCTCAACTCTCAGACAGAAGCCTGTTCCTGGCCACTGCAACTTGTTCAAACTAGTTGTGAAATTCAATGATATCTGGACTCCATCATCTCACTGGTGGGTTTCTAGTGGAGTTCTGTGGAAATCGGCTCTTGTCCTGTGCTGTTTAATATTTTCTTTCATCTGTATCCTGAAAGAAAATAATTTAAAATCTTAGTTTCTGCAGGTAAGTGACAAAACTCTTGGAGGATAAATAATAAAATAGACAAGTGTTCTGTAGCCTTTGAAACAGAAGTTCAAGAAAAAAAAAATAATTAAAGGATAATACACCAATAAAAGGGTTGGGGTGCTGCAAAGGGCACTTGAACATCTTGTGCTCCTTTTGTATTGAGTAGACAGTAATTGGCATTTCTGAAATGTGACTTGTCCTGGAGCAGAAATAAAACTGGCCAACAGTATGACCCGTTACCTGTTTTTCTCCCTTAATCATAAAGGGAGTCATGATCAATTGACTGAAATGTAGATTTTGTCCTGTAAAGATTTGCAGCTATGTGTCACAAACCATGATTGCTGCCATGTCAAAAATAAATGTGTTGGCTCAATAACTGCATGATTGGAAATTATTAGGGAGGTGGGACTCTCTGAGCAAAAGTAGGTGTATACTTCTTGGCAAACTCTTGGAATACAGATATTAACATATTTTGAGGGACTTCTGTCAGCTACCCCAGTTGTTTTATATAAAAGTTCCAAATCCAGGAAAAATTAGTCAAAAACTTCTGGAATAACAAAACTATTTTCTTTGTGGTAAAGTGCTCCTGCTAAGCTCTAAATTCTATTTCTCAGCTTAAAGGATAAGATAGAATAATTTAGAAATCTTTGTAATACAGACCTATTTTCACCCCTATTTATTTTTCTTGCATTATATTTTTTTTCTTTGTTAAAAACGTTTAATTTTCTACCATTTCACAAATAACAAATGGGAAAACTGAGCAGCTGTTAACCTTTCAGAAACATTTCTTCCTCTATGTTTCCAATGTCCCTTGTTCTGAAGAATATTATTCTGTATTCAGGCCTAGGCTACTCTGTGATCTACATGTGTTATTTCCACTGCACTGAGCGTTGTTGTTGCTGTTTTTATAAGGAATGTGCAACAGAATCCAAGACTAAAGAGACAGAGTTCAACCAAAACATCAAAAGGCCTGCCCTTCAATGTTTTTTCATCGATCTCAGGTTCTTCTCACTTACCAGGTCTATATTTGGGCCATGGTACATTAAGAAAGATGGTGCTTGAATTCTGATGAGAGCTGCAGAACTATTGTTCTGGGCCATGAACAGCCACATCTTTTCTCTCAAGGGCTTTGAGATGAAGCTTATTAAGTCTTATACAACACAGACTATAGATAGGAGAGGAATATATTTGCAATCCTACCCAGCTCAGATACATATCAGATCATTGTCCCCTATATGTGTGTTCTTATCTGCAAATTGTAATCTCCTTCTGAGGAGAGGTATCTTGGCTCTTGTGAAAACTATTTCCAGTAGAGTCTTCCTCAACTTGTCTCTATCTTCTGCTTACTCCTGTGATTAAAAGTAATGGAATGTCCTATTAATGGTGCAAATGCTGTTTTGTTATCCTAATTATTCTCTTGGCCATTAATGAAAAGAAGAAAAGCAATCCTAGAGGTCATGTAGCACTGGAGGAACATGCAGTTTCTGCTCTGTGTTTGTATTTTCTATTTTCATTAAATATTTCAGGCGCAGCTCTGCAAAGCAATAAACACCTAGGAAGAAAATAACCTGAAGTATATGAGAATCTGAAAATAACACTGGTAAAACAATAATGAAAGAAGTATAAGAGAAAAAGGTGCCATTAAAACAAATGCAGTGGCACTTCTGTTACATTTTTATCCATTTTTTCTTATATTTTATTTGAAAAGTGAAGTTTATGTACCGGGATAGATGAGATAGATGGCAAAGAACCTCAGAGTAATTGAAAGCAGGTCGTTGTACTTGCTTTACCCATACAGAGCACTCAAGCTATTGCAGCACAAAAGAAAGAATAAAAGGATGTTTGCTCCTATGTAAAGCAACCCACAGGAATGCAATACCTATTTGCTGCCTGCCAGGTGCACACCAAGCTGCTCTATCACTCCACTTTCTCAACAGGGTTGAGGAAAAAAATAAAATGAAAATCTAGTAGGCCAAGGTAAAGAACACGGAGATTGCTCATCAGTAGCATCACAGGCAAAACAGACTCATTTTGGGAAAAATTAATTTAATGTATTGACAATTAATCACAGAAGGATAACAAGAAAACACCTTTAAACCCACCACATTCCTCCCTACTTCCTAGGCTCAACTTCACTCCCAAGTGGCCCAGGAGAACAGGAAATGGGCTGCAGTCAGTTAATGTTTATTCTCTGCTTTTCCTTCTTTCTCATGCTCATGCCTTGTGTTCATGTCAGCCAGTAGGGACCTGCATGCCCTTGTGCACTGCATCTCTCTTAAAGCTGTACCCCAGTGTGAGGTGGGCTCTAAATTGGTGGGCTCTAAAATGACCAGAAAATCAATGACTTCTGGAGACAGCTTGAGAGTTGGCTGTCCTCAACACCTGCATGGTGGCATTGGGCTGTGCAGCCTGCACCCATCTCACCAGAGCAAGGGATGAGTGCTGGCAGGGCATGGGGCAGGGAGGATACACTGTCTGAAATTGCTCCCAGAGAATGGCCAGAGCTCACCAACAAAAGGACAGTTTTGAAAGACAAAGACTCCTGAAAAAAATTCCAGTGGTTTAGACAGCACAGAATTGAGATAGCTTTTGATAAATTATTTTTAATTTGCAGCTTCACACTGAAAGTCAAGAGATTTCACAGCCTGATGTGAAGTCCTATGCTGTTCCTTTTCTCTGACCAGCTTCTTCTTATTTGCTTATTTTTAGCCTTTTCTCTCTTTATAAAGAAGCATCACTAATGCATTTATAAACTCTAGATGTGAGGTCTCTTCAGTAATCAGTGTACCTAATGCAATTCTCTTAGGCAATCTTTGGATTGCTCTTAATGAGAGGTTCTGAGGCAAAGAAATGATGATGCTGGAGGGTATTTTAAAAAGAGAGCTCTTTGACCCAGGACTTCGATTAGATGCTGTACTGAGGCAGATGCCTTTATTCAATACCCAGAAAACAAAGTTATTGCCTTTAGCTAGCAATAATTGTACAAAAATATATTTACAAGTGAATGAACATTTACAATGACAATTGAGCAGTAACACTCGTTTTTCTCTGAGGCAATTAAAATATCCCATCTTACTCTAGGTCATTTCTTTGTCCAAGTAAATGAATAATTATTTCAGATAGATTCTTAGGAAAGCAAAAAATAAAATAAAAAAAAGTGAAAGCAACAACAACAACAACAACAGCAACAACAAAACACCCTGGAAGAGAAATGCAATATTGAACAACTGCCAAAAATTTAGAAGTGTGGCCAGCTTTTAATATTTTCTGAAGGTTTAAAAGATCAGACCTGATTTAATACCACATTGCTTCATTTCACAAGGGTTTTCATTCATTCATATAGAGATAGGACAGACAATAAGCCTTAACAATTGCCAGTATCAAGTGTAAAGTGCATTCCTAAGGGTGGAAGGCCAGATGGTATGAACTGTGAAGGCCAGTTAACCTTTCCATGTCTAAACTTTCCCACACATCACAACTGAACACTTGGACTAGGTGGTCTTGGAGAAGAAGGAATTTCAAGTATGTTTTGAAGGAAGAATCAAAGTGTTTGATTAAGAACATGGAGTATTCTTTACCTTTCAACTCTTTTGTAGATCTTCCAACTTCCCTTCAATTCCTGTAAATCTATGGGACTTCTCTTATTAAAATTACAAGCCAGACTCTTAGGGAGGATAAAGACCCCTGTGAGACTTTTCACTTAATTCCCAAAGGAATAGGTCAATGAACAAAGCATTTGCAAGAGAATGAGTAGAATCAGCCCTGAGTATGCTTTCCAAAGTTTAGAATACTTAAGTTTTTTTCCCCCATTTAGTATTGCTTATTTACGGGAAATAAAAGTTTTGTGATAATTTTAAAGCACTCTTTATGTTATTTATTCTTTTGCTTGCCATTGTTACTGTTATTGTAGGATGATTGAAAATTAATTGTGAAACATTTTCCCCAAAGAACACTGAGCTAGAGTTTTTTTCCCCTTGGTGGGGAACAATCAATCGTTGCATAATACTTGTACTGGACTAGCATAGAAGTCAAACAAACCTTTCAAATTTCCTGGTCTGAGATTAATACTAGGTTTGAGATCAATATAAATACTTACATCTTCTTAAGTAAGCATCGTGATAATGTAGGAAGTAAGCAAGGTGCACTGTAGGAGAGGTTGTTTAGGTGGCTGATGGACTGGAAGTATTGTTTAACTAAAGCACAACCTCTATATGGCACATTGGTAGCTTGGATTATGAAGGAGATTGTAACCTGCCCAAATATGATGTGGAAAGTGTTGGTAATGAAAACTTTTCTTTTTGAACAAAATCACAATTAAATGCTTAGGCGCAACTCAGTAAATGATAGTATATTTTTAAATAATACTTTTTTACTTTTTGCCTTTTTTCTGTCAAAAAACAAAAGGTCTGGATGTCTCGCCCTCTCTTGTGAGAGAATTTTTCAACTTCAATAAAATCCTGGGACAGGATGTGTAACAAAGGATTGCCTCTTTCCTGACTAAAAGTGGAGGGGTTTGTGGAAAGCAGCCTGATAAAAAGAAGTGATGAGGTGAGTCTCTATGCTAATGTAAATTTTACCTCTCCTTTGTATGCATGACTAGAATAAGTAAAAAGAAGCAAATGGATTTATGGCTTAAATTTGTAAATTTTTTACTTGTTTTATATTCAGGACAGTAATGTAAATTACATGATTTGTTCAGTGTGGTTATAAGAATAAGTACATTTTTTGTAAAAGGCCGATTAAACTAAATAGCTTCATTTGCCCTCAGCAATGGCTATAATGAACAATAATAGAGTAGGCTGAGTTTGCTGTATGTGGCTTTGGATGGGTTTTTGTAGGCTTTTTTAAAAATTTTTATTTCCCTTTGTGACAAATGGCTTTGCTTGAATAGCTTGCCTTGTTTGGTGTGATTGGTGTCCAGACTGAGTACATTAGGAAGCGATGATACTTATCTGTGTGGTTCACATGCTAATTAAATTGACTTTACCAAAGCATACAAATGTCTCCCATTATTTTCTTTTCTCTCACCTTGTGTCAATACATTTCTGTAATAAATCAGAAAATCTTTATTCAGCAGGCAGATAGTATTTGAGAAGTGCAAAAGATGTATTCATTTCGACAATTTTTACTTTTTTCAGAGACTAGCTTGCAAAGGCAGAAAAGTATCAGGAAAGAAAATCTTTCCTATGCCAATTTCTTTGGTTTGTACATCATGAAAAGAAAAGATAAACTGATGGGCTGCTTATTCATAAATTGAAAAGGTAGATTTATATGACAGCTTAAATGAGGTCTGGCAAAATCCACTTTTAAGCTTGGGTTTTTATATTGTGAGAGCTGTTTAACTAATCAAACAAAGGTGGTGTTTCATGAATAATTCATGGTGCAGTGCCTGTGAAGGAGCAGGCTGTAAATACCTGCAGCAGAACTCCAGTGACACCATAATTAGCACCTGGCTTTGGCTGGCTGATGATGTCACCTTGCTCTGACGTGTAATTATAACATGACCTGTTGATGAAATTGTTGGTGTGTAATATTTCCCCTCTCCAGTGGCATGCACTCTTTTACACAAACAAAGGAGAGGGGGTGGCCCTCCCATCCATTAATCCCAGCTCAGTAACCCCTGCCTGCACCCTGCTTTACCTCTTAACACCCCTTGTCATCCTACATCCTCCTTTTCTTCTTTTATTCACCGTGATCTTCCCTCCAACATCCTGCTAACACCATCAAGGGAGATGTCATTTTTGCTGTTCCCACAAATTTTGAGTATTGGACCTGCAAGTAACATGTCTAATTAATCAGCCTGAAATGCCCCCAGTCAGAATTTCTTTGGGTACAAAGCAAAAGTTACCCGTCAAAATTTTGTTGACACCATTTTTGTTGTTGTTTTTTTAATGAACACATTGCTAACTTTACTTGTAACTGATATGGAAAAGCACAATATTATCTCTTTAACTTTACCAGACTTACGGTAATTTGTGAACCAGTAATTTCCTTTCTCTGAATCTCAGAGGTGTTTACACAACAGTGAATTGCTCATTTGTGCAGAATGAATTTTATTCAAGGCAGTGTCCTGGTTGTTATCTCCTCAATGATGTCTTCCACAGGTGTTTGGATTTGTATTGCTGCTGGTTAGTCTGTGATGTGTGTTCATTTAGGGATGTAAATATTGACCAGGACTCTGCATTGTAATCACACAGCTCTCTGGGACTGAACTCACAGTCTCTGCTCCCAAAGTGACAAAGCTATCCACAGAGCCAGAATAACACATGGGCAAATGACATTTCATAAAGCAGCTGGAGTGATATTTCTTTACTTGGAACCTCTTGTTTTTTATGACTGAGACTCAGGTGTGAATTTATGTTTGGAAAGGAATGTTGGTGGCAAAGAGAAAAATGAAACTTTTTCCTTTGTCAGACAGTCTTATAGAGATAAGTATTTCCAATAATTACAAGCCAGGGAGACACATTATAGCAGCTCCTTGTTTAAAGGTTTAGGAATAGTCAGAGGCTTGCTTTCTGCATTGGGCCATATCAGTCAGTACCGGCAGATAGGGAAGGCAGCAAAACCTCTTTAATCTTGTAGGAAAGAGTAAAATTTGTGATTTATAGGCACTTCCTGTTTAGAGAACTGAGTGCAATTTCCATTTGCAATGGGCAATGCTGAAGCGCAAGGAGGGTCACTCTGCCATCTGTGTGTACAGAAATATCCTGCCTGGTAACATGGGGCAGTAACTAACTGTAGGAACTTGCTTCTTTAGTCTTACACACAAAATTAACCTCTGGCTAATTACAGTTCTGGCAACAAAATTTTTGTTAAGTATCTTTTACTTTCTTTCTGTGATTTAGAAGTCTTTTAGGGTTTTTATGAGAAGGTTTGTTACACTGTTTATATCATCACACAAAGGACGATGAAGAAGAGGCATGGGACCAGGAGACACTACTTGGCTGCTGAACAGTGACCAATATTTCCACAGATGATAATTAAGTGATCGTAAAGCCAAATATTATCAAGAAATGAAGGAGATGATGTCTGATTGAAGAATGAGATTGAGAGTCACAGCCTCTGCAGGCTGAGGATTTGCTTTCATTTTTTTTTATGGCTTAAACTCAGCAAGTGCTTGTGTGTACTAGAGCAACGAGCCCTCTGTGCAGGTGTGAGAGGGACCTCTCATCTCTGCTGAGATGCTCATGGTTGAATAACTGAGCTACAGGCAGCCCTTCTTCTTGCATGAGCCACTGAGCTGCAAAATCGGAGAGTGTCTGCACAAACACGAACATGATTGCATCTGACTCTTGTACCCAGCGTGGAGAAGTTGCATATTGCCATTCTGTGGGCTAAATGATATCTAAGCCCAAGACATAACAATGAGGCAATTCCAGTGTTTGCATATGAATTTTTATGGCACTAGTACATTATTGCAACAGTTTAGTACTGTGGCTAGCAAAAATGTACAACAAATTTTGTGGGGATTGATTTTAAATTGACAGAAAACATGGTTTCCCAAAATATCTAATGTTTTTCACTCTATAATAAAAATTTAAAATGAACTCTTTCTATTTGCAGAATCACAAAATAAGCTGAGTTGGGAGGGACCCGTTCCATCCACAAGGATGGAGTCCAGCTCCTGACCCTGCACATCACCGCCTCCAGTAATCACACCATGTACCCAAGAACATTGTCCAAACGCTTCTTGAACTCTGTCAGGTTTGGGACTGTGTCCACTTCCCTGGGGAGCCTGTCCCGGTGCCCAACCACCCTCTGGGTGAAGAATCTTTCCCTGATATCCAACCTAAACCTCTCCTGACACAACTTCAAGCCTTGGGTCTTTAAAGATTCCTTTTTAAAACTAATGTTATTGTTATTATCCTTGCCTCAATATTTTGGCAGTTAATGCAAAAGTGAGAATTTTTGCTCATTTGTCTGTTTAAAATGCTTTCCTAGTTCTGAGAAATAATTATAATACGAGTTAATAATATGCTTTTCTAGAGTTAGGAAAACCCTCAAATTGTCAAATCTGAATGAACTGTCTCCATGGAAATTTAAAGATAAAGCAAAATATGTAGGACCAATCTGAAAAAAAAAAAATCACAATTTTTAATAAAGATAAAGTAAGTTTATGCAGAATAAGAGGTAAGATTTCCAATACCTCTACTGTTCCTCCTCTCACTTTTTTTTTCCCCCTCCTTCCTTACTTTGGGACTATCATTTGCCAGAAGTGATTACCAAAGACAAAAAAAAAAAAAAGGTTTTCTCCTGTATTTCAAGTTCTTGTTAGCACAGAGGTCTGGAATGTTAATTACAGAACTCAATTATCTCAAGTTAAAATTCTATTAACCATGCAGGAAAGAAATGGAGTTGTCAAGGTAAAATGAGCTAAGCGAAGTGAAGAGTGGATGGGCTACGGTCATAGGATGGATACAGTGAGTAATGGGTGAGTGCTTTAATATTTAATTCTGTGTCTTGTACAAATGTGTTTTTATGCCCATTTGACAAGTTTCTGAATGCTTGAGTAGCATCCATATTTTTAAGAGAAAAATGATTTAACTGTTAGACAATACTGCAACAAATTACAGATATATGTGAAATTAGATTAGCTACCACTCCCCAAGTAACCTAATTATTGCTTTTTGCTTGTCTAATGTGTCTCACATCTTTTAGTTCTGTTTGGATACATAGCTAAATCACTGGTTGTGCCAAAATTGTTTGCAAGTGATATTGCTTCACTTGTTTCTTTAATCTTTTTCTAACTAAAAAAAGGAAAATAATTAGGCAGATGTTTTTGTCTCTGATGAATACAATGAAAAATCTATACTGTTTCTAACATTAAAAAAATTGTAAATAATATTTTATTGAGACAATCCTTGACTGACTACTAATGAATTTCAAATTTATTGGTAGCTTTAGTCTGCACTAAGCAATTATTTGACTTAAGAATATTTTCCTTTTTTTTAAAGACAAGGAAACAGTAAGGAAGAAGAAATATTATTATTCTGAGCTTACAGCTTCCAGTTTAGGCTGTAAATATGGCTTGGGGCAATGAGAATAGATGTCATTATGGGATAGAAGGTCATAGTTTCTGGAAGTGGATTTTTACAAGATAAGGAAAGAGACACATGGCAATATTTTATTCTGTCAAGCTTTGAACTGCTGATGAAACAAAATGTACTATTTTCAAAAAACACCTAATTGATCTAGGAGCTGTTTTTCTTAAGTTAATGGAACCTTATTTCAGAGAACATTGATGGAAATGTGGTTGTCTGATCTACTCAATATTTTTATAAGCCCTATTTTTAAATGCTTTGCAAATTCATCTTTAAAGTTCTGAAGACACAATCTTCAGAATGCATTAACCAAGAATCTCCCCTTCCTTAATTCCATCGGACAATTTTTATCAGTAATTAGTTTTTAAAATCCCTAAAATTATTAAAATGGAGTTATTTTTTTGACATATTTAACAGCAGTAGTCTTCCAAAAAATTTATTACCTGTGTGCTTCAGTAAAAGATAGAGCCTGATTTTGAGAATGATTTTTAGTATGCACAAAATTGAATCCTTGGATTACAGCTTTTACCATCTGTACTTTTCTGAATTTCTTTCTGACAATGATGGTATAATTTATCTATTTTTATATTATTTTTATGTGGTATGGTACTTTTAATATGGATGCATAGAAATTCAAAGAGGCAAATAACATTTTCCATGAGAAGACATCAGCTCAAACACTATTGACTGAATTTTGAAGTGATATGCTTTAGATGGTGTAAATCAAAGCAGTTACTTGCATGAAGCAAAGCTCTTGTCCTAATTAATTTCATCTCTTCATGCAGATTTTCTGTTAACAGATTTCCTGAGAGATAGCTACTTCGTTTCCATCTGCCTGGGGATTTCAAGTCCTACCTTTCCTAGTCTCTATAGAAAAATCAATATAAGCAATTTGTTATAGAAGGTATGACATGCATCTTATATGAGGGAGGTGTTTGCTTTCTTAGTGCAATGGAGCTTGATGATGAACAAAATGTATTCGCAAAATTAGTCCTGAAATTCATAAAATAAAATGTGAAATTTTGCAGAATGGCCCAAGATATTTTTGGTGAAGGAACTCTAGTGTGTTAGTGCTAGTATGATTTTAAGCAGTCAGACAGTCTCCACAATCTTGTCTTAGTGCGCAGAATGATTCCATTGATGTCAATGTTAAAATATGTATTGACTTCAGGGGGTCCCAAGATTATTCCTCTTGTGTCCTTACTACCTACACATCAATGACCTGCTAATATTAGATAGATGATTTGAATAGGCAGTCATACCATAGGTAGAGTTGTGGAAGTTATTTATTGTTAACTGGGACTACAGTAGCATTTCATCTGACTTTAAAATCCTTAAGTTGCCCACAAATCTTTGAAATAGGACATGGATTTTTAACCTTCACACCAGCCTTATTGAGAAACAAAAGGCAAATGCTAAAGCAAACAAAGCTCCACTGGGGGAAAAAAAAAAAAGTCAAAGTAAATATAATTTAATCTAAAATCATATGAAGCCCCTTTCTTCTGGGTAGCCACTTGCTTTGTCCAGTAGTGAAACAAAGTTAAATTGGAAAAAAACCCCATTTTTCCTCTCAAAACTTGCCTCTGAACTTTTCTCTTTTACATTCCAAGTGCATTCCCGTTCCACTCAAATACTCTTCTCATACCTATTGTGCACCCTTTCCTGTGTACTCATTTCTCACTTCAGTGCTGTCAGGAGGCAAAACTAATTTACTTCTATTTCTTTGTAATTATTCCTTCCTGATTGATATTACTTATTATCACAATGTTCAGAATGACTTCGTTCCTCATTTCAGCTGAGACACAATCAGATACAATGATAGGAGAAATTATCTTTTTTCTTGATCAGCAAAATATTGCAATCCTGAAATTTAAATTTTGCCTGCCAACAAGAATTCATTCCACAAGAGATAAAAAGTATCTTTCTGAGTTTTTCTGCCCATAGCAGTGGACTTCATGAGTGAGAAATGGAGACTGTAAGGTCAGCTAATTCAGGACAAACAATACAGGTCAGACAGGTACAATATTATGACTGAACATCTTTAAAGATATGGTTTTTAGGAGACTTATGGAGGGTATGAAAAGGAAAATCCCACAGGAATCACTGTCATGTTGTATTATTTTACTGAAACCAAATAGAATCAAATTGGCTGAATAAAATACCTGTTCAAGTCAATGAAAATGTATCTGTTTGGTCCAGATCTTGTGTAAATCTTGAGTGCTGTTTTGCACTTCTTCTTTCTTATACAGTAATTTATTAAGCCAGAAAAAATATTTTGGTTATTCTCATTAATCTTTGATGCTGCCTGTTCAAATTGTGTAATGTTATCACACCCACCTCTGAAATGGTTTCCTATGCCATTAGTTAGAAATGAATGACTGTGGCTTTACCTGAGGATAAAAAAAGCTCTACCTTCATCTTTGAGGTCACTGATCAGAAACGGAATTTAGAAAAATACTTTGAGGGTAGAACAGTAACAATACAACTTAATAGCTTCGATTCTCTAAGCTTTCCTTACTTTCAGTGTGTTTTGAAACATTACCTACTTGTAATAGGTAGGTAACACCTGTTATAAAAAACACAGTAGCTCCAAAAGTAATAGTAGTGTAATTTGACAAGAGGACAGATGCAGCCTCAGGAATTTAAGTACAATTGAAAGACTGCTTGAAAAGATATCCAGCACTGGTCACCCTGGAGAGGAGACCTGGTCTGTCTTACATTTCTGTCTGCAGCTTATAACCACTACAGACAACTCAGAAAACCCTTGCTTTTCCCCACCAGGAAGAAAGTCATTCAACATGAGTAAAGGCATTCAACATGAGCTACATCTAGTCTAGGGAGACCCACTGCCTCTGTGTGGGACAGACAGAACAAGAAGGGTTTTGGTCAGCTAGGAGTTAAGCAGCTCACCTTCTCCTGACGATTATGTCTGCAATGGTGAGTGATGAAGTTGGCTCTTACTTTCCTGGACTCTTCTCTGAGGATGGCAAGAAAGCATGTAAATTCCCCTGGGAATGTTTTTCAGAGAAAACCACCGATGCTTATTTGGGTGCCGTTGTCTCTTGAAACCTGTCCTATTATTTACATAGCACCCTTGGGGAGATAAAGCATTCCTCCAAAGATGGAGGAATAGGATGTCAAAATTCAACTACCTCCTCTGCTGGAGAAAATTTCAAAATTTCAGTCTAAAAAGCACTGTATTTTTTATTTGTTTTCTTTCCAGAAGCATCTCATATATTATGAGTCATATACTAGATTATATGACCTACTGGAAGGGAAACCCCATACTTTCTGTTGGAGCAGTGCTGTAGAGCAGAAAAGCGCAGCATGTAGAAAAATGCTTGGAAAGAAAGGCTGATCAATTGTTTATTTTTTTTTCCATGATATGTTTTGAGATCTGAGCACTAATGAAGTATTTCTGTGAGTACTTCTATGTTAGCAATTTTATTATATGCAGGTAGATGCTCATGGCTGGAAGGGACAATCATATAGATCTATTTAACTCCCTCGCTAACACAGAGGGTAAAAATACTCCAGTGATTGCTATAAATAAATAAAAATAAATAAATAAATAAAATCTACTAGCTCAGACAAAGCTAGAAAACCCCTTTTAGAAAATGGAATATTTGTGCTCTGACTATTTGTACCTATGAGCTAATTTTTTGCACTGGTTCTTCAGGTGATCTATTGAACTTCATTCCACTGGAAAATTTGGGCGTGAAAGTTTACCATTTTATCAAAAAGTGCAGTGAAGCACAGACAGGTGTGACAGCATATGAATGTCTGTATTTTCTGGGAGTTGGACAGATTTTTTTCTTTTAAAAAATAGTTCCTAGAACACTTTCAATACCCCAGATTTAAGAAAATGCAGGTATTAAAACCAGTATCTTCAGTTGTATATATCAATGTTCAGAAAAATGCTGTCAGGCTCAGACAGCTGGGAACATTAATAGCAAAGGAAAACATTTTAGCTGTTTTTTCAAAAGGTCTCTATGAGAAAACTTAAACAAAATATTGCTATTAATTTGCTATTTTTTAAATCAAGTTATTTCAGCTGAGATTTGTTTTGTCTGTTATGCTTGAAAGTATCAAAAAGGATACCAAGCCTGTCCTTATATGCCTCTTAAAAAGTCAAGTCGGTTTAGAAAATCACAAAAGATTTAGATCTTTCTGCCTTGTGGTGAAGAAGCAAGTTCACATGGCTTGACCACACTATTGTGAAACTCTATCTCACTTCAGAGATGGGATTAAGAAAAACATAATTCTCAATAAAAATGGTCACCTGAGCTCACCTCTGCTGCTCTTGGAATTTGAAAAATCATCTCTTCAAAGATACTGTGCTCAAAGGACATATTAGTGCAACCAGCATCTTTATGCACAGTTTCTTCTTTGCTCTATTATCTTCCAAGCCCCCTTTATCCAAGCACAAATCTAAACTTTGTTCACCATCAGTGAATAAGACATTCAACTACAGAAGCACGTGGGACCATAAGGGAATTAATAATAGCTTTCAAGTGGAAATAAGTGATTCATTTTTCAAACTGAAAGATGAGAAAAGAAATAGCATTTGGGACACAAATTGGGACACAAATAGGAGTCCCTGTTTCTAGGAAAAGATATTCAATCTTGTTAAAATACTTATGATTAGCATAGCTTTTAATTTAATTTTCATTTGTGGAAACGTTACACTATGTTTGCTGTTGTACTTGGTTAAGTGAGAGGTAATATCTTTGTTAATAGGATTTAAAAGGAATGAACTGCTTGGGTTTTGTAGGACTACAACATTGTTTTCACTTTGCCTCACATGGCCAGCCCAATATAGGAAAACAGCTGAGCTATAATAGAAAGCACTAGAAATATTTTTGGTCTTAATTCAAGCTGTCAGTCCTGTAATTCAAAAAATAGTTTGGCTGGTCTGTGAAGCCTTTCAGACTTCCACTCCAAAGTTTCCATGGAACAATAGGCCAGGCAAGACCACAGCAGTGTGTGACTGCTGCAATGCTTCCCAGGTACTTCACCCACCTGACCCTCTGCAGGTCTCTGACTGAAGGGTGCTGTGGCTTTCTGGCCCACCTAGAGAAGTGTCCTCTGTGCAAACGAGAGCAAGGTGAGGCATGATTGGAAGTCACCAGGGAGTGGAGGGCTTAAGTGCCATCCTCTCCCTTTAGACATAACCTGTGAAATCCAGAGAAACCTGAAAGTTGTCAGGCAGGAGGGAAGTGTTTGCCTTCATGAATGACAGATAAACCTGCCCAGTTGTTTTCTGTCCAGTTTGTTTCCACTGTACAGAGACGCCTCCCCAGCTGGTATTTTCTTCTTTAACTCCCTCATTGAAGCTGTGTACATTGGAACCTGATACCTGATGTGTATGCGAGGGAGAGCACTGCTGCACCAGAGGCACCATAAATAACTACTCACATCAGAGGCAGGGCATATTGCAGGTGCGGCTCATAATGTTAATACTGAGTGTTAATGTCCTGCCCTTTATCTTAATTAGTGTTGCTTTCAATTAGAAGTAAGCCATTCACTTTGGAATAGAAGAACTGACCCACACCTCTTCCCTAAATTTGAATTATCCCCACGATTAAGAGCTAAGTATCTGTCTTGACACTTACAGACCTTTATCACCATCATGTCTGAATGACTGGCAATGAATTGCAGCACTCATTCACCCACCCATTCCATAAATTTTTCATATCAGATATTAAAGATGTCTTCTGTGATGCATTTCAGGACAGCAGTTTATGTGAATTACAAAGCCCGACAAATTTCCCTTATAACCTAACACTGTCCTTTGTACTCACTCTTGGTTCTTTTAACAAGTTTCAGAAATTGACAATTTTGTGATACTGAATTCTAAGCAACTTATTTGCATCCCCATAGACTACTCTGCATTCATACCTTTAGTACGGATTCTGCTTGGGTTTACAGTGAAAGGGTCACTATAAATGGAGAAAAAAGATGTACAGATATATGGAAAAAAACTTTTCTGTTTTATGTGTGTAGTGCAACAAGCAATATGTGCTTGATTTTCTGTATATCTATGCACATCATACATACTAAACAGCTGCTAGACTGTTTAAACACCTTATCCAAAAGGGTCTTCACTTTGAATCTGAGATTCTCTGTCCACTCCTGTTCTGATATTAGTGTGTTGACTCTGTAATCTGAAGGCTTCTGGTCTCTAACTTTCTCTAGGACATCTGAGTCAATGAGTTAGGAACCTCTGGAAATGCTGTTTATCTTACCCTTGACAAAGAGTAGAGAACCATTGGGAGCAGAGAGTGGCACAAAAGAGCCATTTCTGCCCATGCCCATGCTATAACCCAAAGGAAGGATGGTTTCTGATGTTTTTTTGATGATTTATGGTTATTCATACCTTTTGAATAACCAAAGGCAAAAGGATTGGGTGTACAAGTATGGTGCGAAAGTATATTATTTTCACAATTTCAGGAATTTCACCTTAGACCTAATGTGGCCAGAGGAGATTGGTTTCTCATTTGCTCCATGAATGTAAGAGGTGCCTTTACCTTCTGTACATGTATGAAGGTTTATCTACCTACCTTCATATATGTACAGAAGAGTGTGTGGGAATTGTGGAAATTATTGTGTACAGTAATTCCCTTCTTGCACTATACAATGTATAATAAAACACATGCAAATGTTTGTAACATGGTTTTATTTGCAGGTAAAAAGGGAATACTGAAAAGAGTGTAACTACAGACTTAGAGGTTTTTTGGGGGGGGCTTCTCAAAATTATCTCTATTTCTCAAGAAAACCCATATTATTTATTGTGTTAATCACAGATGTCTTTGTACAGCCTATATGAATTATGTTAGTGATTTGAACTTGTCTTTTAGCAATGTGACTTTATATTTTTGTATGAGACCAGTCCAGATGAATGCTATAGAGATTCTGAAAGCTATGTGATACTCTATTTATGACTGCAGTCATTTTCTTTTTGTAGAGCATAAAAAACTAAGTCGACAAAGTTGCAGAACAATAGAAAGAGTATAATTGTTTTAAAACACTTTGAATTTGGCAAGTAAGACTAGAAAAAACCCAGTAAAGTATGCCAAAAAAACTATTCACAACAGGCTGAGTTAGCAAAATGCTTCCTTTACTGCAGATGTTCCACTTCTGGAACAAGAGGGCAAAATGAGTCCAAATTGATCTAACGAAAAATCTTCCAGTACAGTAAAGCCGTCAGTGAAAGGGGGGTTTGTGCAGTCACAGACTGTTGTATTTTGCTGTATTGTTCACAGCTGAAAACTATCCAGTACTGATGTGGACCTGGCAGACTCATCTGGAAACTGTTTCTGCCAACAAGATGTCTTTGGAACGCTGAAACAAATGAGAAACTAAATTCTTCACAGCTTGCTGAGATAAGAGGTTCCTGGGAATTGCTGAGTGTTAGATTGCTGCCCTAAACCCCTCAATTTCATGCTCTCTTTTTTTTGTGCTGCATATTTGTTCCAACTGGCTCCCTACCTTGAACTCTACCGCATCCTGCTGGGTTAAATGTGATGGACAGTCTATATGAAAACCAATCAGTTATTTTGACAGGAGACTTACAGAAGGTCAAGGCCACCTCTTCTCAAAAACCTGTCTGCTGAGTCTTGAGCTGCCAGAGATGAAATGTCTCTGAGGCTCTTCTTTGGTCGAGGCTGTGTTTTCATTTTGTCCCAAATAATCAGGAATCCAGCTTCTGAAGGCCTTCCAGTGCTTTCATCATGGTATTTATGTGATTGCTATTGCCCAGATTTAGAAGTGGGAAATTGTGACTCAAATATACTGATTGTATAGTGTGCTGCTGTACCTCATATGCAGGAAGACAATTCAATTTAATATTCATGTGACGTACTCACAGTGGTAAATCTCTGCTGGCACACAAATGTGCTATTGTGAAACAAAGCTTTCAGAGCTTATCTAATATACGACTGATACGTGGTTAAAGGATTATGTGGGAGCCAGTCTTTAAGGATGCTTAATATGTAAGTTTTCATTTAAAAACAGAGCACAATGAGGACTGAAGTGAATTTCATTAAAATAAGGTTTATGCTTAATATGCAAAGAGATTAATTTTATTTAAACAATATATTTATCACCTTCTCCAAAATGTAAAGGAAAAAATGTTTCTTAATTTTAAATTCCATAACAGTATATCCTAATCTCATGTCAAAGATTATTTTAAGCTTTATGAATTCTACATGATCCATGCATCAAGCACAGATGTTCTGATCTAGATGCTTGATTTAATGAAGGTACTTAACAACATTTAATTACAACTACCCTGATTTCTTGAGGTTTCTAATTCAGCATTGCATTGTTCAGGAAGAGGCACAATTCAGATTGTAGTTGCAGAGAAAGACAAGAAAAGGAGAAATAATTTCCAGTTCTGTATTCTATAGAGATTTTGACAAGTGGCATATTCTGTATCTGATGAATTTTTATATTTCAAGGTTTCTGAAAAACCATTAATTCAGTTCAGTCTTCTGACCTAAGATTACATTAGGAATTATAAGGGAGATCAAATTTGGAGGTTCCTAGCATTTCAGGTGATGAAGAGCTTTTGGAAAAGTTCAAATGCTTACAGCTATCTATTTTAATTTTTGATAGCTGTAAGCTATATAGGTGGAGCATGAGAAAAAATTTACCGGAGTTAGTTCAGAGGACTTGGTCTAAATTGTGCTAGAGAAAATTAATGTCTAAATGCAACGGTCTATCTTATCAAAATTAATGTCTAAATGCAACTATCATCTTATCAAAATGTTGGATACATTTTAATAGAGCTTTGCTGATCTTTTTCTTTTGAAGGGCATGTGTTAGCAGCTATACATTTGAAACAGATAAAGTTGGTAAATTAAGATATATTTTTTCCAAGTTCTGTTGAAATACCCTGAGAGTTGCTTAGTCAGGACGGTTTGTCACCACAGCTACTAACTGGGAACAAGCCCAATTTTGTAGTTCATAAATTCAACATTCTTAATACAATATTAATCGTGGTCATTATATCAGATCATTATTGAACTTACAGGCAACAGTTCTTAATCAAGAATTTCAAACAAGGAACCTGGGAAAATGATCTAATCATGACTCCTTAATTTCATGTTGTCTTATTGAAACATATATCATTTAAAAAACTTCCAGGCTTTTCTAATTTATTGAGACCATTAAAGAATGACACAGGTAATGCAATTGCAGCATATACATGTGGGAAGAATGATAGTAGGTATCAACCCACTAGTTTAATTAGGAAAATTATATCTAACTTAGAACTTTTTGGTGGAGTTTATTTTGTTTCACCTAGATAATACCTGGGTAACACAGACAACACGAGATGTGCTTATGGTGGTGCTCAGGGGCAGATACAAGAACCAAAGGATGACAGCAGCTAAAATATACTTTTCACCGGAAGACCACTTGGGTGGCTTTCAGAATAGTATGGTTTTAGAAGATTTTGTGGGAAGAGCACTGGCCAAGAGACAAACCATATAGATAGAAAGTGAGGAAGAACTGTTATCAATACAGGTTGTCCTGTACCAGAGCCAGGACTGGACTGAGTTACCTAAACAGCCCTCTGGTGCCATCCAAGATGTCCCTAGGTATTGTGCCTGGCCTCTGGCTGCTTCCCCAAAGGGCCTGGACCAGCTGTAGGTGCCTGATATCTGCTAGCCCTCTGTGTGTGCCCCAGAAGCCTCAGGACACTTCATGTGCTCCAGGTGTTTATGCATGGATTTGAGCCCCAAAGACCACAGTCCCATGGGTGTGTTTTTATGAAGACATTTGCAGAGGTTCTGACTTTAAAAATCTATTCTGTGCCATTCATTAGGTGTTTGCATTTTACTTTCAGACAAAAACACAGCTCAAACTTTTACTCTTTTCTTTCACTAAGCCCCTGTAATTTTATTCTTCCAAATCCCAAATCTCATTTTTCTCATACCCTGTATTTAAAATGAGTTACCAATGGTAATCTATTAATCCAGATGAGCATGAACCATTATGTTGGGCAATAACATGTTCCCATTCAATTTTATTTCTGTTGTACCCTTCTTTTCCCTAAGCCAAGAGAAATAAGAATTTAGGGAAGCCAAAATATAAAGGAATAAAATGGATGAAGTCTTTAGGATACTTCTGATCTGCTTTCTTACTTATCAGAAAGGAGGACCTCAGTGATTGCAAGCCACAGAAATAGTCTAAGAGAAGATGAAAAGTACTTAGAATAAGCACTTGAGTTGATACTCATTACTTTGCTGAGGCTTTCTGATCACTAATTCTGACTGAATTATCAAGCAACATTGATGATTCTAAGTTATCTACACACATAGAACAGCATAGCATTTATCGTGTCAAATCATGCCTAGGCTGTTTGCAAACCATTAGCAAAATTACACAAGCATCCATTTTCAATCTGTTTTGTTTTGTTTTGTTTTGTTTTGTTTTGTTTTGTTTTGCTTGTTTATGGTGCTTCTTAGAAGCAATTCCTGTTGAAGGTGACAGGAATGAGTTAAGTATCTTGGAGCAAAATAGAATCCTAATTGTTTAATTTATATTTTAATGTTTTTTTTTTCTTTTACAACAGCATCAATTAATTGTACAAATGCTATTAAGTAGGAAAGGATTTAAAGGAAGCACTATGTTGAACACAACCTGATTCTATCCATTTCTTGGTGAAATACCCATCTATGTATTTAAATAGTTCTTCTGATGTATTTTCTAGCCTTGAGAGACTGCTAGTAGATGATGGACTGCTAGCAAGTGAATAGGTGGTTGAAAACCAGTCTTTGTCTCAGAGGTGAAATTTTGACATTTCTGAACTTGTTTTCATTCTCAACTGGAACAAAGATAATAAAAATGTATGAGAAAACTTTAAAAGAATTCATATAGAAATATGTATGTACAATTTCCTTTCAGACAAATAAAACTAGATTCAGTGGTGTGGAAGGCTGCAATGAATATCCTATATATGTGTATTTGTGCTGTGATATAATGTTTTTGATTAAAATTTACATTGTGGAAACTTAAATGAAATTAAAGAAAATGAGTAAACACAGATAAAACTTTATTACTTGATTGGACGAAAACTATTCTTGCATTACTGAAAGAAACTGGGAAAGCTGAAATAATTATTCCAACATTTCCTTGTGGAAAATTTCTTACACCTCCTGAAATGAAAATCATGAAGAAATTATCAAGCTTCTGATCTGTCCTGACACATAGTGAGTCACATCTCTTACAACATAATGCTCTGACAGCTTCACCAGGCAGGACCATGTTGGACATTAGTCTTTTTCCAGAATAGGCCTTTCCTTAAATGCAACCAATGATTGCCTTCTTAAGTTTGTTTTATTTTCATATGAATTTCACTCTATCAATCAAAAACCAGCATGTTTCTTTCTTTCAACCAGGTTTGTGGGTCACCAAACAGTAATAAATACTGAGATAATTTTTAAGATTTCCTATAATTTTTGCTCTGCATTTCAGTAAAGGGAAAGCATTCCGGAAAGCTGTTAGAAACCGTCATTGTGTTGAAAGGCCATCTCTGCTAGAATTGTATGGCTAGGTATTGCTATATGTAATATTATAAAACAAGAAAAGGTTTTTCTGAGTGGCCAGGAAACATGCAGGGAAAATGAATCATGGCAAAAAAGCTGAGTTAGATATTTCAAGGACATTAAACAAATAACAAAAGAAAGAAGAGAGATGATATGGGGCAGCAGCACAGTATTGATGGATAGGGATGAAAATGCAGCTATGAGTTTACAATACACTGCAGCTTAGTTCCTACTTGTTGAGCACTTGAAGGCCTGATGAGAAAAATATTTGTGAAAATGCAAACAGCTATACAATCAAAATGGAGACAAAAATAAAAAGCTTTTTAATGCTGAGAATGTCCATAATTTAGAAAACAAATGACACATGAAATCATAGGCATGACTGCTGTATCTAGTCAAGTCAGGGGTATCATCATTTAGCTTTAGGGTACAGAAGGGCCTTCAATAAATTTAATATAGAAATTGAGATAAGCTTTTTCTTCATTAGAGAAGTGGTGATTTGGGATGGTCTTTCAATTGGCAGGAGATTTGTCTTTCTTTAAGATGAGTTTACTAAAATATTCCTTTGGCACAGATGACCAAGATTACACGGGAGTAATCCTGATGACATAGAAAGTCCACGCCAATTGTATTGCGCACATTAACTTGTTTTTTTCCTAACAGTTTACTAACATCCAATAACTGGTTTTTGTTTTTTTTTTCTGTATGCCAGTTCTACACTAGTTATCATGCTGAATTTTACTCTTTAGGTATAAGCCCTTCCATTAAGCAATTAGGGTCCCATAATCTTTCCTTGTAAGTAATTTCAAATCTTGCATAATTTTCACTGCCTGACTTTGAACATTTCCTGTATGTATGTATGTGTTCAGCATGTAATGAAGTTCAAATATAAGCCAGCTTATACCTCTTAATAACTTATAAATTTAGAATTCTTTAAGTTCAGTTTCTGGGGTCAGTATTATCAGGATGTTCAAATGAACATATTTCACGCCACATAAGTCCTTTGAAATCTGTATCCCATAACACTCTTAGAGGGATGTTATGATTCTTGATATGAAAACCCTTTACAGTCACCACTGCAGTGTTTCCTATCTGTCCTAGAGAGGGGGGATTCATTTCACCTTTTACAGCCATTTGGTTTAGAATGTGATTAATCTCATCTCTTCTAGTGTAGATGGATGGCCCAGGTTTCCTGTTCTGCTGTTAGGACAGAGGAAGACCCAGGTAACCAGCACAGATGAAAATATTTCACTTTTGATTTAGCCAATTTTACTACAGTTTTTTACCCATCCTATTTTGTCCTTATCCCAACAGAGTACACTCAGTTTTCCTGCAAACTTCAAAAGCCTTGAAAAAGCAGCTGTAAGCCACCTGCTCAGCTGGCTGATGCACTACAACTGTAGCTTGGTAAGAGTTGTGATATTCTTGTCCTTGGCACGTTTAAAACATCTTCCTCTGTCCCATTTCAGATATCAGACTTAGGATGGGATGAAAGCTTCCCTAAAGGTCTGATTCTCTCCTTTAGCAATGAAAGGAGCCTGTAGTGGCTAAGTCACAAGCAGAGAGCTTAAGCTCCAGATCTAACTCTTACCCCATTACCAACTAAACACCAGGATTTGCTACAGTTAGGCGACAGCACAGCATGAGTGTTGAAGAACTACATGTTAGCTATTTTTTGTGTGCTTGGTCTTTACAGAGGTAGAGACTGGAGGAACATTTGGTTGAAATGGAGAATTAGAGTGCCAAGATCCAGTAATTGTGAAAAATGCTTCTTTTTTTATTTTTGGTATTTTTTGTTATTTTTTTTATTGGGTAGGGACAGAAAGTCATGACATTTCTTGCATGAGGGAAGCTGGGAGAACCATCTGCCCAATGTCTGTATGTGCTTCTTCAATGAGACAGTTCAAGGCAGAAGAACTTGGGGTTCTTGCATTCAAGTTTGAATCCTCTGATTGTGAAAAATGGCAAGACTTTTCTCTAAGGGATGTTGAAAAGGAGAAAAGTGAGTGCAGGAGGGAGTGAGCAAGAAAGGGAAAAAAAAAGATCTGATTATTCAGCCTCAGGAGAGAGACACATTTTAGGCTTACTTTGTATTTCATGGTGAATAAGACATTGTTTCACTACACCATTTTTGTGTCTTTGCTTTTCAATATTTGGATATGTAAATATATTTGTGTCATGTAAGGTTGTATTTCTTGATAAAATATATGTTATTCATAGATTAGAAATTATTAATTTATTATCTTATGTACATTTTAAAAGAGATGTTTCTGACTTGTACACAGGGAAAGCATTTCAAAAAGCAGGGAAAGAATTTCAAAATCATATGTGTGCCAAAGACTTGAGCCCTGCAACAGCAAGATTACAGCTGAAATATTCCTTTTCTGCAGTTGTTAACCAAAAATATTCTACTTGGACTTAGAGCAACCAAGAAAAAAAATCACCTTGGAGATACAAAAATTGATGAAAAATGGGAAGGTGTAAAATTTTCATTGATCTTATTCCATTTTTTTTCCATGGTTTTGAGATGTCAATGTTTCATTTAATGTTTCATCGCTTCTGAGGTCTGGGTTGGGAGTTTTATCTCTTCTTTTGAGAACCCATTTTTTTCAGGTTTCATCTTTCAGGAGGTGCTCATCTTCCATTACAAGAAGAGCTGTGTGGGAACAGATTTCAGCCAGGCAAGGGGGCAATAGAGAGCTGCAGCTTTCATTCTGCATTAACGCTGTGAATGGATTATGAACACAGATGCATCTGCACATCTCATTTCCATCTCTATATTCATTTGGCATTTGGATCCAACACTAAAGCATATTTTATTCTCTGCAGAGCACTGTCAAGTATTATAAATAAGACTAGAGATCTAAGTTAAACAGCTCAGTTTTGAATTCAATGGTCAAGAAAAACATGAAAAAATACATGAGTCCACATAATCTGCCACCTCTGCCTTTACCTCCAGCTGCTTCCTGACTTACTGGCCTGAGGTATTTGCTTGCTGAGCGATCTACCACTGGTTTTCAAACAGTGCTCCTTTAACCCTTGAGCTCTGTGATAATTAAGAATATGAAATCCACAGTCAGTGGATTTAAATTTGCTAGTCAAAGTTTTCTGCACTCCTAGGAAAAAAAAGAATATTTAGGGATTCTTCAAACTGAAAAAAATGGTCTAAAAATTATTGAAATTTGTTTCAAGTGATATATTCTCAAGTCATTATATTTTATTTAATCACATTTTATCTTAAAAAACAGATCAACATCTTCATAATAGTCAGTCTTTCACCCATATATCACAGTGGCAATTCTAAAAAAAATATCTAGAAGATTAATATTTGTTCAAGTCACTACACCCAAGAAGGACTACTCATGCAGTAACTCATGAAGGAAAGAAATAGCACGTGTTATTTCTTGAGCTCTGTGTTCAGCACTGGGATGGAGCAGCCTGTGTGACCTCTGACAGTGTGTTACAGCTGGGGAGCAGCTGAGCCCAGGCCAGCAGGGAGCTGTCTTGGTTTGGAAAGACAGGAGTCTGCTAAGGAAGGCAGGAGTCTCCCCTGAAATGGAGAATGTAAACCCTCCCCACCCCTCTGAATTGCTGTAAATTTTAAATTAAGCGGCTCTCAGGCAAAAATATGGGAGCAGGAAATAACAGTTCTTTAATAGGAAAGAAAATAAAAGGATAAAATAAACAATGCAGTAGACTGGAACGACACTGACAGAGTCAGAACCCAACCTGACACCCTGTGGATCAGGGTGTTGGTGGCAGTCCAATTGGAAATGTGGCTGCAGCCCTTCTGAAGTGTCAGGCGTGGTTCTGTTGGAACAAGGGAAATCTGTAGAGAAGGATGTATTCTTCCTCTGAAGATCCCGTGGAAGAAGAAGACAGTTGCTGTTTCTCTGGGGAATCCAGCGGAGAAAGCCATGCTGGTGTCTCAAAAGCTTGTGGATTATATCTTGGTAGCAATGCCTGACTCCTCCCTCTGGGCAGAGCGTCTCATGATGGGAAGTTATAGTTCTTATCAGTCATGCAGTGCCATTCAATAGTCTGTTACCAGCAATGTCCCCTCCCGAGGAAGGTGTGAATGTGGTCACTCAAAGAGAGATAAAGCAAACTGCCCACTTGACAAAGGTAATCTGTCATACAGATGGTAATGGAAAACAACCTGCATTGCAATCTTCAACAGGAGCCCTGGCAGCAGTGAAGGCCAGCAGTGCCCTGGGCAGAAGCACAGCCAGCAGATCAAGGTAAGGGATTTTTCCCTGTACCCAGCAGCTGTTGGACCACACCTGGAGCCCTGTGTCCAGTTTGGGGCTCTACAGTGCGGGAAAGGCATCAACAAACTGGGGCAAGGCCAGGGCAGGGACGCTGTGGTGGGCAGGGATGGAGCACGAGGGGACTGCAGCTTGCTCACCTGAAGAGGGAATATCTGTGCAGGGATATGAAAAGGCTTACAGCTTCACATCTAATGCTTATGTCTAGACTCACATGAAGGCTTCATAAAATATATCTCAATTTTTACTGACAGCAATTTGGCCAGCTGATCCTATGCAGTGTGCAAGAGCCAGCAGGTTGAAGGCTGCATATCACTGCTGGCAACATATTTCCATCAGCTGAATCTTATTGTCATGGTCAGACACTTTTTGGGCTTTGACCCCTGATAAATATTGCATTTGGAGAAGGTGGATAACCCACCATCTCTGGAGACATTTACTGAAACACCTTCAAAAACTTGCCCTATCATTACAAGTTAAAATGACTTACTAATCTGAATTGTACTTTGAATGTTTTCAGTAATTTTTGTTCTTTTAACCAGATAAATATTTGACAGGTAAATTCTAAGTTTCCTCTTGCTGATAAAATTAGGTATAGATTCCACTTTCCTGTCCAAGTAAAATGGTTTGTCCCTCAGGGTAAATTTTCTTAAAAGCAGCATGCTTATTGTTTTTCTTGCTGTTATTCTTTGAAGGTTGTACTTTCAAACTACCTAACATTGATTTCACCAGGGAGTCTTACAGAAAGGTTGTTTTGGCATTGTATTGAATTAACTTAATCTCTATTCACCTTATTTAATCCTTCTTTTCACTTTGCCTGGTTTTATTTCGTCACCTCATTGGGAGTTTTCTGGTAGAAGCACGACTGAATTTTTATTATCATTTTTTCTAGATGTCTTCTGTCGGATGTCTAGAACTTTATTTAATTTCAAGAAATATTCTAGGAGTATGTTTGGGGGTTTGTTTTTTGGGGTTTTTTTTAAGAGACATTCATTAAAAATAAATGTAAAAAATGTGCAGGGGCTTATAATGGAATTTGTTTGAGTCAGCACTAGCAGAAGTCAGGGGAGCCCAGATAACAGTTTCCTTAAACCTGAACATTTCTTGACAGAATAACATTGATATCAGGATGTGCTATGAACTTGTTTGTGTGTGTGGGCAGGCAAATATGCTGTGGTACAGCACATGTGGACAGACCCATAAGCATCTCCCTTCTTTATGTCTCCTGAAACTGATGCTTTCTCTCCTCATTATTGTCCTCCTACAGGAATATATTTCTTGTCTTACTCTTCCGAGGACCACTTTGCTCGTGGGGCTATGCTGCTCATATGCTTTCTTCTAGATTGCCAGCCTTCAGTCCCTTTCTGCTCTTCTCCATGCCAGACTCTTTTTCAATGTCCTTGGGAAAATGGGACAACCTGACAGTGATTAAGACAGAGATTCGTAAAAGTATCTCCATTTCTATGTCATCTTTGGACAGAAGTAGTAAATAGAAATAACTAATTAGGAAGGCCACTTTTTTTATCTGAACAAAGCACTTAGGTACATGTTAAAATATTATAAATTTCAATAACATTTAGAAATATGACTAATATTCCTAATGTGTGCATGTGTACTTTACAGAATAAATATAATAATAAAATCTAGAGAGAAACTTTATTACCTGATGAAGTGGAAGGAAAGACCACATTAGCAGCCCATCCTTTGTTTTTCTCCTCTGTCCCAGAGGAGCTAAGGGAAGCCAAGGGAAGTAATAGCATCAGCAGTCACTTTCAGACCCATGAGAAGGGACAACAAAAAGTTGGACAAGATAAAAATGTACAGGTAACAAGTATCAGTTGTTACCTGTACATTTTTATTTTAGCATTCAAAACCAACATCATATTTTAGCATTCAAAAGCAACATCATTAAATTACCTCATTTAACAGAGATAAATCAGTACCTGATTTATCCCTGTTAAATGAGGTAATTAAATGATGTTGCTTTTGAAATTAGTTTTGGTCATCACAGTCCCAGTAGCTGACAGTAATTTGGGAAAACAGTCCAATAATTTTCAAACATCATGACCACATAAATCAGGATGCCCTGCACAACACATGAAAAGTTTAGAATCTAAAACTGGCATCTAAGTGATGCTGTTGATGCCTGGGAACCAAGTGGAGATCTTTATTTATGATGTCCAGCTTCCAGGCAAGCCCAGAACAATGTCTTGATGGTGCTGTTTGTCAAAGTCCCCCTGGCAGCTTCCTGGTCCTGCTGAATGTCCCCACCAAAGTGCAGCTGTGTGCAGTGCCTGCACCACTGCTGTCCTCCACAACTTTGGGATGTGGATCTGAAGACATTAGCGCCAAAGAAAATGACATCAGATCCAGATTTTGGAGCGTGTCTATAGTCAACAGTTAACTTGGTGATTTTGCCAGAGTTATAAATTGTAGAACACTTAAGGAAACCTAGAGTCTGTAAAAATCATGCCTGAATGGAATTCAGTGCTAGATATAGGTTCAATTTTTGCTGACCTCAAACATGGTGAAGCCATTTGACACCTTCTGGGGTGCTTTGTCTTGCATCAGAGCCATGAGAATATTCAGTGCCTTCCTGTTTATGGATATGTGCACAAAATAACACAAAGAACAGTTCAATTTAGTTGACACATTTGTACAAAGATTTATATCTTAAAAGATTTATATCTATATTTCTACAGAATAAGACTGTTTTTAATTCAAATGGGCTTATTTTCCAAAGTCTAATTAACTTATATTAAAAGAATGAAATGTTGAAACAAAGAAGAAATTAAAAGGGCTAAATAAAAATTTCATTGAGCCAAGCTGATGATTTCCTTTATTATAAATTATTGTCATTTTTAGAATGCTGTTATTTTGTACCAATATGGTCAAATCTCTGAAAAAGTAGAGCTGAAGAAAACCATTAAGAACTACATATACAGTTACAGATAGCAAAAATAATACAAATTAGATTTAGTTACACATGCTTTGGCAAAACAAAAGATTGATTATAAACTTTTATTGGAATGGAAGGAAGAAATCCATCTTTAAATTAAAATTGTCATGTAGGCAAGAGAAATGCAAAAAATGGCTCTTGCTAATATGACTTAAACCATGGAGATGGAAAATATGAGCCCTGCAAAGGAAAGAATAGTTTGGTCTTCTATATTTGTCAAAAACATTATAGAAGTATCTATTAGGTGGCTGATCAAACAAAATCTTATCTGAATCCTTTTTTCACCATAAATTATACCAAAAGAATATAAAGAATTAGACTGTTTTCCCCTTCTACATTTGTCTCTGTCTTGGAAATAAACAAATGAAATAAATAAATGCTTTTGTATAACTAATTTAAAAGGTACTGAAGAAAAGAAAGTATTTTTCAATTTTTTTCTTAATCCTGGCTGTTTTCTGTGCTCTGCAGATTTTCTTAGCAGGGTCCCATTTGCTGTGGATAAAAAACATGAATGAATAACAATACCAGCAGAGAAAGAAGGTTATTAAACCACCAAATGAAGAAACAGCACAAAGAATAAGAACACCTTGCAAACAGATTTCTTTGCCTCTAGAGAGGAAATACAGCAGGGTTGTTTGGCTTAGGGGATATGCATATGCTCAGACATAAAAGGCTAGTGGCTTTAGTAATGAAAACTCCCACATAAAGAAAGTAAGAGGATCAAATGTCACGTGTACCCTCTAAGGAGCTTGCAAAGATACCAGAGCTACAACACATGTAGCTGTCTTTGAACCAGTCATTTCAGGTCTGTATCCTTCAAAACATAATAACCACAAATAATAGTTTTGTTGTGAATATATGGTTAGTTTCCAATAAAATGGGAGGAGATGCTGTCAGGAGGGACAATGACTGACAAAGCCAGGTATAAAGCAAAAGTTTATCTATCAGACAAAGGTGGTTACTGAGACTGTTACTTAAGAGGTACAGGGGCAGCCTTTTGCTCTTTTTTTTCCTTTAAACTGAAATAGTAATAGAACAAAGCTGAAAGGAAAAAACAAAACCACATGTAGATGAGATTGTAGTGTAAATGCTAATGTTAACAGTTTGTTTTATTTTTTGATGGTTGTTCCAATACTTCAGTGTGATGACTTTCAGCAAGCTATTTATTCTATCCTCTTGCTTAAATATCCTCCTATCATATTGCTGAATAACCACACAAGAGAATTTCAAGGGTATTCCTGGTAGAGAGTCCTTCCAGCTGCCCTACTGAGACAGTTTGAGAAGAGCACAGCTCCTAGCCATGCTGCTGTGGGTTATTCATGGCATCCTGAAGGCATTTATGGACAATAGAGGAGGCCAGCCTACAGAGAGACACTGTACAACCATGGAGGCAAAACCTGACTTTTGCTGTCCCTGTGGGCTGGGGCAATTAGTGTCTGTTGAACCACAGGAAAAAAAAATCATAGAAACATAGAATGTCTTGAGCTGCAAAGGACCCACAGGGACCATCAAAGTCCACTCCAGCTGCATCTCTCCTCAGAAGTACCTTACAGTTTTTAAAGGCTTAATGTATCCTCCTTTCTTTTGTATAAATATTCTCTAAGATGAAATATTTCTCTTTTTCATTGATTCTGTGATTTATATGTGCTTAGTTTCTTTAAGATTCTTTACCTCTTTTCTCAATTTTAGCCTCTGAATAAAAGCAGAGAGAAAATATTCATATCTTTCTAATGCTTAACATCCAGTATGCAGAAGTATTGGAAATACTTCACTTATGACTATCTCATTGGAGGATGTTCTTGCAAATGTATTCAAATAGTTTACAGGGATGAAGATATTTTAATTTTTAGAGGGCATCTCAGACAAGGTAACTTATGCCACACTGTCAACCAGAGGAAGTAAAACGCACTCTGACAGTTTGGAAAAGAAGCAGAGAGAGAAAAAAAGTTATCAGTTTATGATTAGTAAATAATACAGAGGAAGATGGCTATATACTTCAAAAGAATAAATTGTTTCCATATTTTTGGGGAGTAGCAGAAGTGCCTATATGTTATGAGGAGATCCATGAAGGGTTTTTAAAAACATTTTTGATTTTGAGAAAACTTGCCATGCATTTGTGCTAACTTCTGAAGCAGAAACCAGATAACAGTATGTTAAGGTAAGGTGGGTCAGATTTTTCTGCCATTACTAACATTCTGTCTAAGTCTGAGTTTAAACAGCCTTTGGGCATTTAAGGAGTGACATTTGCTGGCTAAAAATCAATTCTCATCCAGATCTATTTGGCTTATACACTAGAATCTGTGCTTTGAACTCAGAAGAATTACTGAGAAGTTAAATGGGAGAGCAGAGAAAAAGGCATCAGAGGAGAAACTCACAAGTCCAGTGGGGAAATAGCTTCTTTTCCCCATCCACTACACATTACTGGAGTGGGAGAGAAGTAATGAAACCAAGGGAGACCTGAGAGGAAGTGTATGATTAAGCAGGGTGTATGGCTCTGGTCCTTGGAGAGCCAATTTAGGTGCATCTTCAGGCTGCATCTTGGAGACATTTTATTTACTGAATGCTTTCCAACTGTCTGATAAGAAAGTAAATCAAAACCCCTCTGCTGGTGATGCTATGAGAGTGCTGGACTTTCTCTTTCTAGACAGTATCACAAAAAGAAAGTATAGAAGCAGCGGGTGGAAGGGTTGAAATGGCGCAGCTGAGCTCACATCCTAGCAGATGCAAATACAAAGATAGACTCTGTCCCCATTCCTGGGAATTTTTCATCAGTAGACCAAGCCCTTCTTTCACCATGATGTCAAATGACAGCAGCTTTGAAAAGACAGATATATAGAATGTAGGATTTGATTTGGTGCTGAAGTTTGCTGTCTCCTGTGTGATGAGGATTCATCATTTTCCATTAAAAAAAAATCTTGAATGCAATTGCATATATCATAATCACCAGTGGAAGAAAATGTCATTGGTTTAATTCTTTCAGGCACAGGGAATATTAAAATGTTAGAGGTAATGTGAGATATCATATAGAATAATTAGGACATAACAATGTTCGCATTTTTTCCTATAGATGAAATTACTTTGTCTGCCCTTCCTCTTTAAGAAATTACAGTGGACATTGTTCCTATGGTTACTGGGAGGCAGCATTTACAGAGACTGTGGATTTCTATAAAAGAAGCAAAAAAATCACTGGAATGGTCTGCTGTGTTAAAAAGTCACTTTGCACTCAAATTTTTATAGGCTAAGAGGATGTTGAAGATTTTATTTCTAATCAGGTACAATGTGACTAATTAAACATTTAAGATGAGCAACACAGTGTAATTAATTTTGTCAGCTTTTATTGGTTTGCCCCTCCTCCAACCTCCCTCCCCAAAGGTTTGAGATTTAGAATGTCAAAAAACATCAAGAAGATTTTAGAACAGCAAAGGACAGACTGATCTCAAACATGGTCAGAAGAGAATACCTAAAAATAAAATTCACTACATATTGCTGTATGTATTACTACCATCTGATCTACATTTGAGGTGCATTTGGAATTAAGGACCTCTTATAAAACACACGCATTGACCACATGCTAATAATAATCTACATGACACATTTGCCCCTTTTTTTTTTCTCTGTCCATATCTGACCTGAAGGAAATTTGGAACAGTTTACATTGGGAAAGGAATTAATGTTCTTTTGAAAGCTTAGAATAAAATAATCTTCAATGTAATTTTAGTCATTTAGCTGAGTACAAATTAAAAGGCTGTGAAATGTTTTACCCATCTGAGGAAAATGTTTTGTCAAGCCAATATAAACTGTTTCAGAGAGCCAGATGAGAAATAGGCTTCAAAAAGTTTTCAAAAATTTAAACTCTTTTTGACAATGTCAAAAATTAGTCAAATAGAAGTGAATAACAGATTGTTTAATTGACTGAGATCTGCTACGTTGCCCTCATGACAATTATATTTCAAAGAAGTTTACACTCACAGAAGAATGCTTTTGTTATTATTTTGGAGTAGAAGTACCCCAAGAGTCAAGCTGGAGCAAATGTCAGCTTTTATGTACATTCTGTGGGGTCACAGATGAAAAGCATCGTATGATCATAAAGCTTGGTTCTCATTACACAATACCAAGCTGAAAGAATATTGTCTTTTTAATTCTGCATTGTATTTATAATTTCTGTTGGAGCTTCAATTTATATTTTAGAAGACTATTCAGTTTTGACTTGGGAAAAAAGCCCACACAATAGATAAAAGAGCATCTTTTATATTCAAATTTGTTCTTCATTTCACCTCTTTCTATTGGTTTTTCCATTCTGTTGTTCACCCCACATTATTTTATTTTATATTTTATTTCCACTTTCTATTCACTAACCTAGCTGTGGAAAACAATGAATTGAAGAAAAATAAATCACTCCTCCATAGTCTGAAAAGCCAAAACATTGGCATTCAAGACAAAAAGTCAAAACTATGATACCTGAGTATATTTCAAAATTAGACAAAAGTTTCTTTGGTTGTTTTTATAGCTCTCCATGGCTATGATTTCAGAATTCATTTATTGACCCACCAGATGTTTAGCTGAACACATTCCTCATATCTGAATATACAAGACTGACTGTTTTGGAGAATACAGTGATTCAATTTTGTTTTAGCTGGGGCTACAACATTGCTTGCCTCCTTCTGGGCTGTTAGTTTTGGTTTATATGTGAATGTACACTATCATTCAAAACAGACCCCTGGGTGACATTTACAGTGAATGTTGACCATGCACACCCTCTACAATGTTTAAATGATGATATACCAAATCTCATGTCTAAATCATGCATTCTCATGAAATGTGAATGTCAGAGCACAGCAGCCCTCATTGGTACAACGAAGCTCACTTCCCAGGCTCTCAGAGCTGACAAGAAAAAAACAAACAAAAACAGTCTACGGAGAGCCCACATGGTGACAAATATATGCAAATGCAGTAATTAAAGCTTTGTAATTCAAAGAAATTCACTTGAACTCTCTTATGAATTTCCTGGGTCTTTTCTTTTGGTCTGAAGGGTCTGAAAGTTTCTGTCTTTCAGAAAATGTCTTAGGGCATGTCTGGCAGCAAAATATTGTCTATTAATGAACATGCAGGATAATTTTTACTTTGGAGAAGACTAAATTAATCACTGGGACAGGTACTGTCATCTTCCTTAAATCTGCTTTGGACTGTTCAGAAGGCAGTTGCTACTGAATAGGACTTTTAAGAACCCCAAGAGGATAACAAAAAAATTCTGCCATCAGTACTCACTTTAACTGGTTTTTCCATTTTATACCGAATTAATGGGCTAACTCTTTTAACTGGTATCAACTAGAATAGATCCACAGGTTTCAGTGAAAAAGTATAGGTGCATAACAATTGCAGATACATCCTACAGAGGAAAAGTGAAGTGTAAAGTATTCAAGACAAAATCTATTTCTGTGCTGACTTAGGATCAGAGTTTTTCCTGAAAAAAACCACTTGATAAAAACAAGAAAAAAAGTCATCAAGATCTAAAATGTGTATTGTGTATAGCAATTACTCTACAGTGATAATAACAACATAGGTGAAATTTCATGCTTCACAGAATCATGAAATATGTTGTGTGGGAAGAAACACACAAGGATGATTGAATCCAACTCTTGGCTCTGCACAAGACACCTCAAGAGTCATAGCATGTACCTGAGAGTATTTTCCAAACGCTTCTTGAGCTCTGTCAGAGTGGTGCCGTGACCACTTCCCTGGGGAGCCTGTTCAAGAACACTCTGGGTGAAGGACTTTTTCCCGATATCCATGGCTCAATTTCATGCCATTTCCTTCAGTCCTTTCACTGTTCATGAGCATATCTGTCCCTCTGCTTCCCCTCATGAGGCCACAATGAGGCCTCCCCTCAGTCTCCTCCAGGCTGAGCAGAACAAGTGACCCTTCACCATCCTTATTGCCCTCCTTTGGACCCTCTCTAATAGCTTCCTGTCTTTTTGATATTGTGGCACCCAAAACTGCACACGGGGCTTGAGGTGAGGCTGTTCCAGTGCAGAGCAGAATGGGACAGTCCCCTTCCTTCACCAGTTAGTGATGCTGTGCCTGATGCACCCCATATGCATTTCCTATAGCCTTTCACTAAGTATAATGCTTTGGAAAAGAAAGAGAGAGAAGAATAGCCATAACTGCATGGTATTCTGCAGAGAAGATGTGGTGGGAGGATTCTCAAACTCTTATCATTCCAGTGAAGAATGGCAAGAACACGACATCATTCAAAATCACCTATCTACAACACACACTGTCCATTAAAATGACTTTTAAAAGTTCAACTGCCTAAATGAAAGCTCAGTCTGAGCTTAGTGAGGTTTTTTGGTAAAAGCTGGCAGCATTTTTGTTAGATAATATGTGCCCTGAGTGTGAATTATCATATAAAGATCCTCTACAAAAAGAGATGGCAAACTGCTTTTTGCTGCTTATTTCCACAATAATTGTACTTTCTAAAGGTGATCTGCTGTCTTTTCATGCTTTCTGAGAAACATGAAGACAGAAAAAAAATAGCCCCCAAACCCTGATAGTACTGTAAATACTCCAAATCCAAGACAAGCTATTGCACTTGTTTACCTACCATCCATTAATATTTAATCTGCACATGGATAAAATGTCAGCTGAGCTGTCCAGAAACATCTGGATGTTATGATACCTAACAAATTTAATAGGCATAGCTAATGAGCCCAAAGATGGGGAATACATTATGTGGTTGCTGGTGCAGCCTTCACACAATGAATATAAATAGGCTTTCGTTGATCTTTTGTCCTACTAAAATGTAATCCAGTTTATTGAACTGGTGAATTGCATTAACCATTTTGACATTATTTCCTTATAAATCTAACATAGTGTCCTTGTTCTGTTCTTTGTCAGTACATAATGCTAACCAAAAGGAAAGGACAAAATCCCACGGCAGAGAGGGGTTCCAAATCACTGATGGATGTTGATTTAAATGGGAAATGTTTTTTAAAGCTCAAAGAGAACATCACATATCTGCAGAAAAGATCTGGGGAGTAGGTTGGAGGAATGCATTAAAAAGGACATATTTCATACTTGGAAGGCAATGTGTTATGGGCTTGGAGCACAAGTAAATGAAGGTGTGTAAGTAGAACTCAGAAAAGGCTTATGTGTCTGAAAGATTGCCTGCTTTTACACTACCATAGTAGTTTATCACATATTTAAAAACCTCGTGTCATAAACTGAAACCAGAATAGCTACAGTGACATGAAATAAACAACGGGGTTTAATTAGCAGTGGATATTTTACCGTTCCATTTTAAAATATCTGAAAACATTTAATAAGCTGGTGGCAAGAAAATGGCAGTCAAAATTTGCTGAAGCTGGGATTGTATATTTAACACAGTCTCAGCTGTTTCTGCGCAAGTGACTGAAAGGGTTGAAACCACAGTTGTGCCTCACAGACAAAACATAAACTTTTTCATACCTTATCTAACTTTCCCATTCAGCTCACAAAGGACATTGTCTCATGAAATGCCATATTAACTCCATTTATGATGTCACTAGTTCATTGCACATACGTTAATATGAATACAAAATAAATGCTTCTAGTACCTGGATTTATAATAGCTATAGACAATATCTAGAGTGAGGTTTTTTTTTTAATTCTCAGTTTATGAATCTGAAGAGATTGACATATAACCTTTCTTCAGATAAACAATTAGAACATTTCAAAGGCATATTTTATTCCTTCCACTGTATTTACCATCATACTGACCTGTGACTTCCTTTCATTTTAAAAACACTTACTGGTTTACAGGTCACAGCAGTAGCAAAAGGGCTGAGAAAAAGAATTTTTCTCTAGCATCTCTGAAGAAAGTATGTGCATACCCAGGAATCAGATTGGAAAGGCAGGAAATCTTCCTAGAGCTCCTTTGAAAGAATAAGGAGGTGGTTCACCCAAATACCTGAGTCCAGGTAAGTTCTTTCATCTGTAAATTTGTTTTTGTTAGTATTCTGTGTATTTTCTTTGCCACAGTCATTGCTCCTGCAGTTTGCACATTACTCAGCTAGATGAATATCCAGGGTAAAATTTTCATAATTTCCTCAGCTTACCAGTCACATTCAAACCTTGTTTACATGAGCCTCTCAAAGAATGTCAGACTACAGTTAAGAGCAAAGTTTGGATAAAATATTTATCAAGGAAATGAGAGGTGAGAAATGAATCCAAAACCTTGACTAGTCTCATCCAAGAGAAAACGAGAAGAACAGGAAAAGCAGAAACAGTAATGTATTTCTTTGCTTTTGGGTCTTCAGGTTTTAGGGAAAAAAAAAATTGTTCTAAAACCTGAATTTTCACCAAGCCACAGTTTTGATTAAAAAACAAATAAAAATTATTTACCTGAATAAAAAAAAAGGTATTATTTACCTGAATCTAGCATTGCCGCAGTTTTCCATGTAAACATGGAAAAATGACTGCAAAAATAACTTATTACAATTTTTTCCCAATAAATTCCAAGTAGAGCTTTCCAAATGTGCAGAAAGGATCACAGAAAGATTAGCAGAAACTTGCTGTGTCTGGATTTTTTTGTTTGTTTGTTTAATGTTGCAGGATATCCTAAGGACTTGCAGTTGTTACAGTACAGTAGAGGAGACAGCGATAGATCCAAGCATCAGAGAGGGGACAAAAATAAAGGACACAGGAGATGAATGAGCAGCAAACTGCTACGGCTGGGGAAGCAGCGTGGCTCAGAGGAACAGCAGAAATAGCTGCCTGCTTTCCTGGTATCCTGAGAAGAGGAATCTGTAATTAGGATACAAGCAAATATCCTCGCAATCTGTTTCTGACAGTGGAAAAACAATTTCTCTACTATTTTAATGATTCATCTGTTTTGAAAGCATGATGAATATTGATGGATCTGACAGCATCCTGTCTGCTGTATAGGAAAAAAAAATTGAGAATTTTAGAAAAAGTTAAAAAATGAGAATAATGAATGTCTAAAATATGAAAGGAATTCAAATAAGAAATCATTGGTAGCCCTCCAGATACTAAAACCTTTAAATGATCAACCCTTTCTAAGATTTATTGTGAAAAAATTAAAAATTGAGTAGTGGAAACTCAGTGTCTTAGATTAAATAAATACTGCACTAATAAAAGCTTACACTGAATTGAAAAACAAGTGAGGAAATTATTTTTAAAAATTTACTGAGTTTTTCTGTAAGTGCACATGGATAAATGCAATTATTTTGGATTTTATAACTTTGCATATGCAGTATAAAGAGAAGAGTGAATATTTTCAACCATTTTCCCCCAAATCTCTATGGCATGTTAGCATTTCTAAAGAATTTGATAAAGAAAAGGAAGATAATAGATATTTGCTATGCAATCCTTTGTAGCAATACAATAGATAGATCAAAAAAAAAAAAATAACAACTTCAAGCCAAATGTTTAATATTGAACAATTGGTGGAATTGGAATACATTTTGTTCTTCGAAAACATAGATATGACAAATGTGTGTCTATTTAAGATGGCTTTGGAGCCAACAAGTGATGACAGCAGAACTGACCATCTTCTGTCAACATTATCCTTGAATCCTTTATGGGTTCAGTCTGTAAATGAAGCTCTCAACTTAATAGTGGTTACTGAGGCTTAAAATGAGGACTGAGTAATTTGCATTCCAGTATGTATTGCAGAAACTGCTGATGGGATATGAGAAAGCAAACATGTAAGAGCTCAGCTCTTTGCTGCCCTTATTAAATGAGCATTTCCAATTCTTGGCATTGTAGATGATAACCAAGGGAGACTTTTTCACCTGGCAGGATAATTCATGTTAGGGAAAATTCATTCTCTTTCTTTATTTCACAGAACAGCAGAAGCTTGAATAAGTGGTATGTGACAGGAAAATCAGGTCTTTTGGTTGTAACTTGTGATTTTTAAGAACAAAACTTCACAAGTATTATTGAGAATAAGAATATTAATCTATTGCAGAGCAATGATTTTTAAAACTTTTCTAAAATAATAGGCTACATCTCTACTTATATCTGGGTATTTCTTTCCTTCTCAGAATGATCTGTACCATACTGCAAGTGGCACATATTTATTTTCTCATTGGATTTTTAGTAGTTGAAAATTAACTTTGGAATAGGTCAAAGATGCAATTTCATCTTCAGATGTTTAAATTACAGTCATTTCAACACCTCCTCATCACTTGTTAGGGTTTGGTCTTTTTTTTCCTCTTATTTCAACATTGTTTACTTGACACCAAATTTGGTCATAACAGTAAAAAATGCACCTTAAATAGGATAATATACATCACTTTTTCAGCCTTTTTCTGCTTGACAATTATCATTTTGGATGAAAAACTCTTGTTAATTTCTCTTGTGCAACATATGGATAATTTCTTTCTGTTTCCATTGCATTTAGTATTGCAATAACTGCTGATGGTTCTGCCAGTGTTTCCACTTATCCCTTGAAATGCAGGAATCTTCTCTGCATGCTTGATGTAATATGGTTGTTTTCTGCAGCATAGCTGATGAGCTCTTCCATTGGATTTTAAATATATAAATTATGTCATATTATTTCAAGAGTTAATTACATCTTTTAAAAAGTTTTATAGTTTCTAATTACAACTAGCTTTCAGTAGTGGATGATTCCTGCTTACATACAATTCCCACTCTGATCATACCCTGCACAGCCAAAAAAGTCCTGCAGGCTATCCTGCAATACTGTGGAATCCAAAACAGTCCAGTATTCACTCTGACTATCATCATTAGAGGTGCTGAAGGTATCTATGTTAACAGAGTTTAGCAGGGAGGCGCAAACAATTGTGTGAGTTCTGCAAACATGGAAGCTGCTGTTGAAACTTGGCCCACAATTTTAGATGGGCCCAAGTAACAGCAATCCAACCTATAAGGAGGGTGAAGCAAACATCATGGGACAAACAAACACAGTCCCCAGCCTCAAAGTCCAGAGCTGGTTGCAGATGCCTATCTGCATAACTTTTGTAAGCAGCCTGTGCTTTTTCTGGATGTTCAGAAGGAAACAAATGTCTAAGTTGCAACCACCAAGCCAGAGTCCTCAAGGGAAAACTCCTGGAGAGCTGCCCCAGCACAGCTATGTGGTCGTGGGACTGGGAACCATAGTGCTAGTACGAAGAGGTCTGCTGCTTGGAAGAGCAGACGCTGCTCTTACAGGCAAATATTGCCAGTGGCAGGAGGTAAATCCAGTCATCCACAACAGTTGATATAACAACAGGGATATGGCTTCAGGATCTGGCTCACCTGCTTTGTCTGACTATTAGACTGCATGTGATATGGGTTGCAAAGCCCATATTGCACCCCAGCAGGCCCAAAAGGTGCCACCAGAGCTGCGAAGTGAGCTAGGTATCTCCATTCATCTCCACACGGCCTAGGGCAGCCCAGGGCACTGAAAGGAACGTTGCAAAACCAAGTGTGTGGTCCAAGGGACTGGGGGCAACCCCTTATTGGAACAAAACCAGATTCCTTGTAAATGTGTTCACCACTGCAAGCACTACTCCATGGCCCTGGGATGCAGGCAGATCCCCAGTTAAATCCATTATTGTTATCCATTCATGTGCCACAGCTACGCAGGAGCTGATAAGGGTTGGGATAGACCCTGCAGGATTCACGTGGCTCTCCTGCCCCAGACATTGACACTGCAAGCCTGAGCATGGCTTGTGCCATCAGCATGGACCAAAGGCCATGAGGAGGTGGGTGGGACTCCATGCAGAGTCTTCAGACAGCCCCTGTGTCCCACCCTGAGCTCATCACAGCTGCAGTGAAGCACCTGTGTTCCCAGTGGGGATGTACAGGTCTTTACTGGCCACTCTTCTCCATCAGGTATTGTATGTGCTCACCAAAACTTTGGGACCAAAGGATGGATCTCAATATGCTTGGAACTTTAAAAGTCATAGGTTTGTACAGCTACAAACAAACATTGCAGAGTGAAAAAAAAGAATAGAGGGGTGTGGATCCACATTTTTGACACACTCAAAATGAGAGGAAAGTACATGGGTTACAGGGTCTAGCTGGCAACAGCTGAGAGATGTTGACAGACAATAGAAGGAAGAGGTAGAGCTCACCTGCCAGTCAGTTTTATAAGCTCTCATGAAAACCTGCCAAGGGCATACATTGATATAATATTTATAAAACATTTTCTCTGAACAGAGAGCCCACGACCCTGACAGGAGCACCACCTGTCCCAACTTCCAAACCTCCCTCCACAGTGCTTTCAAAGCAAATCTCCATAAAGAAGCAAAATGTTTGGACAAGAATATCTTCACAAAAAGCATAGATAAGAGGCATAAAAAATATCAAAGAGAAAGAGCTGCATCAAAGCTAGGAGGCCATCTCCAGAAAGACTCCAGCAGATGTAATCAAGAATAAAATTCTATGGAAATGGGCCAAAAAATGTTGACATAGGTTTACATGGAAACTGCAGCACTTTGTCCCAGGAGAAGGGCTCAGCTAAGGCATCTCTTGTGGAGAGTGTTATATAAACATGAACTTTGTGAGATGGGCTCCTTTCACAGGTGTAGCTTATCCATGCACCCTGATTATAATACTCAGCTAAGCATTCATATTTATCTAATAACTAATAGTAACTAACATGTATCTTTTTTTTCCCCTACTTTTCAGTTGTCACCATGCCTATGGAGACAATCCATCTCCTTTGGAAGAAACTGAGCTTTTTAAAATTCTAGTCATAGTTTTTGTAACATTCATGATTTAGCCTCACTTTCCAGGGCTAAAACTTTTTCTTTTAACTTTTTTTTTGTTTTTTTTTTTTCTTATTGCAATTTGTCCAGCACTGCTTGCACGGGAGCAATTTCATGGACGAAAGCCTTCCACTGGGGGTAACAGAATATATGTAACAATTTATATTGAGTTTCCATCATGTTGTACCACTTGCCACATGCGAATGAATTTAGGTTTGCAACACCCTTGTGTGGTAGAGACATATTGATTTTCCTTTATTATGGATTGGAAAACAAAGACTTTATGCAACAAAGCCTCAGTCAATCACAGAGCCAAGAGCAGATCCCAGCTTTCCCCAAGGTGGACTTGTGTTGGCCATTGCAAGACTATTTTCCTTCTTTCAAGGTGGTGCTATTTTTAAGACAAAAAGGAACAATAATTTCAATATCAGACAGCTCACAGAAATAGAGTAGTGAATGTACATGTGGGCATCCTTTTAAGGTAGTTTCTATAACTAAAAAGTGTTAGTGGAAATTTTGAAATGTTTACAACTGTGGGGTCTATGAATGGTTCATTGGATTTTGGTTTGTTCGTTTGTTTATCTTTTCAAAGTAGCAACTATTTCTGAAGCTTTACTTTCCATTCTCATTTATATACTCAAAAGGAAGGTCTGGTTATCATGAGTAATTATTAAAAGCACTCTTGATCTCCCCTCAACTAAGAGAATTAAAGAACGAAAAGTTGTTAGCAATAGCAAAATTGCACTTTTTTGGCAGCAAAAATTTCTAGTTTTACCTTTAATGGAGCATATAAATAATGTCCATTTTAAGGGAATTTCAATACCATTTTGAAAATTTATTGCAGTCATTAAGACCCTAAAGTTCCGAAGTCATTATATTTTTTCATTTAATAGAATCCTTTGTACTTGAAAATTTGTCCTGCAAACATTTTCGAGGAAGTGTTTCTAGATCTAAGTAAAAAGTCAGAAGCATTATCTTCATTTCAAAATTCCTTGGGTTTTCTTCTCTTATATAGCTTTCCTCTTAAGAGTTATTTAAATCCTCTCTAAAAATCTGCAGCTGAAAAAATTATAATTCAGTAGTAGGTTTATATTTGCATGCCCTTAAATACATCAGAAGTGTTCTGAAATGCTGCATATTGACTATATTTTAACAGTCAGTGTTCAAACAAATCCATGATTTTCAAATGTTGGATGTGGAATGCAACAAAACAAAATTGTATTTGATCTAATCTCTCCATGTGAGCCTATGCTGAGCTACTATATGAAAATACAGGTTTTTAATAAAACAGGGAAATAGAGACAAAAGTGAGTACAATGGTTTGCATTTATCCACCGAGGAATTCATGATCCTTGTAGCACTAACTTCAGTGCTTTGACTACAAACAGTTTATCCTTAGGGACCAGAAGGATGAGAAAAGCAAGGGAAAACACAAAGTAGAAAATAAGAGGCAGAGGGGAATTAGTCAAATACACATTGTTCCGCAATTTTTTGATTAAGTAAACTACAGAACAGCAGCTTTCTTTTATTAGTGCAGCAGAAAAAGACAGGTGAAATGAACACCATAGAATGTTTGAAATATAGAGGATTAATTAATTTCACCTGTTTTGATAGATTTTTTAAATTTAAATGACTCTGTAGCCAACTTGCTACAGTCAACTCAAGCAGGAATAGAGTTCTGGTTGTGATGTTTATGTACTGTCAGCAGAACATCATAATATTATGTATGGAACCCTGCCACAGGTAAAATTCTGTCAAGTATGGATACATGTACCCAGCCCTAGCCTGACACACACAGGAAATAGCAGCCATTTCATATGCATTTTTTTCAGCAGATAAAACCATCCAGAACAGAGCAACAGTTCTACAATATATGAAGAGTTCCTGCTATGCTGCCAGTTAAAATAATTTAATGATATCAAATAACATCTCTTATCACAATTGCCCTGGAAAAAGGTCCTGCACAATAAGACTTCCCACTACAATAAATCACCCTAGTTTCTGGGCCTGATGAGAAATTAATGGGAAAAGGGGTCACTGAGTTAAGTACTTGCTGTAAGCAGACACTCATTAACACGGTAGTGTTTCACACAATCCCACGTTTTATTATTGTGCAACACTATGAACAATTGCATTCTAAGAACATCATTAAGTTTCCAAAACCAGTCTCCCCAAAGAAAGAGATGTCAGACATCTGCTTTGCAGCTGTAGTATAATCTCATTTTCACTGCCTCTGCTGATAATTTTGAACTGCATACCTATGCTTTGATCTACATGATGAAATACATGTTTTCATCTTCAGCGGAACTCTCCTCTGTCCACTGCATAGATGTTTTAGTACTTGGCTCTTATTTCAGTATTTTTTGGGGGATTGTTTGGTTTTGAGTTGGTTTATTTGGGTGCCTGATCCACATTCTTGAGTCAGAATTTTTCATTTCTTTTTGACTGGGTCATGGTGCTCACCAATATGCTCTCTGCAGTCTCTGAGACCTCTTTGCTTCATCCTCAGCTGTTGATGGGAGCACTCAGAGCTCCTCAGGCTCCCTCTGACTGTACATGAAATTATCCTCTCACAGTGCTGCTGCACAACCCTCCCTTAAGGGATTGGTGGAGATTCCTGGGAGGCAATGTCAGGCACTAATTTCCTGTCACCAGGGGCATCATCTCCCTTTTTCTGCCTCTCTGCTATCAGCAATGGTTTGCATCAGCAGATAACTTGCTTCCTTCAGCAAGTGAGCCCTAAAAGTACTGAGAGAAGTGGAGCCCATGTTCCCAGCCTGTAGAACAGGCATGCTAAGTGTCCCACTCCCCTTTTCCTTTCCTGGGAGAGATGCTGGTTTATACTTACTCTCCCACACTCTCCAAAAAGTGTGTTCCTCCTCCTCTGCTGGAGGTCCATATTTCCTTGCTTCAGTACCTTAAGTCCTCATTCAAAACAGCAGGGGTGGCTACAAGTATTTACACACTTCACAGCTGGAGTAGCAGCTCATTGAAAAATGGATCCAAATGCAAGGGAAGGAAAAAAAAAGGCAAAATGAATTAACTAGTAGATGGGATAATTTATTTGAGCACCACACATGCACCACTGAATATCCCTTCCCATTGTTTCTGTTTGACCCTTGAAGGGGAGTAGATGGAGTACAGAGTACATTAAGAGACTGAGACCTGGAAGGAGACATTGAATGCATCCACTGCTGTATCCCCAGCCCTGCCTCCTATGCCAGCCATGGACAAAGTTAGGCTGCTCTTCTGCTATCATCTTATGGCCCTCATCGTTCTGCACCATGTAGCAATTAGTTACTTCTGTCTCTGTGCTTGTGAATCCAAAGGTGCTGGGAGAGATGGCATGGAATATAAGAGAAATGGAAGCAGTGGTTACCATTGCAAAACTCCAGAGCATGAAGTCCTCCAGGAAATAGAATTTTTTCCATCAAATCAAAAATTGAAAACTGTTCTCCAGGACTGCCTTGGCCTATGAAAGACACACCTTTCTTGTCTCTTTGCTTCTTCCGCTGTTTGTCAGCCTGTGCAAGAATTCAGCAGGGAACATGCACAAACCTATGTTCCCTTGGTTTTTGGCCATCTCTTCGCTAAGTCCATTGTGGGAAGTGGTTTGTTCTGAAAATGCTGAAAGAATTACTAACCCTGACAGAAGCTCATTCTCCTTTCTAACAGGGTTCCAAAGAAAACAGCTAGGAATTAAAATAAGGATATTTCCTTTGTGAAAATGGCCTTTTGTTTGTATGAATTACTCACTTGCTAATTTCACTTTTAAGAACCTGCACTGAATGTCAACACAAAGCCCAGAGTGTTTTATGAGCCTCAAAATGATGAGAAATCTGCTTCTTCTGGAATGGAAATATAGACTTGTTCACAGAATTCAATTAGAAATGCTCAGGCTTTTATCAAAGCTACAATTAAGCCCAGGGGTGATTTTAGCATTGCATAAATTTACTCCAAAATTCTGGAGAAGCTGGATATCATTATCGGTGAATTTCTGCCACATGAAATGAGAAACGGACATAGGAACCCTTAAAAGGTATGAAGGTTTGTTTGTTTTGTTTTTCTCTCCTAATTTGATTAATGTAAATTTAATGTAGCACAAATGCCAGCTGTATGGTGAAAAATAGGTATTCACATTACCATTCCTTACTTTTAAAACTTTGTGGACTTCCTCTTGAAGTAATTGGCAGCTAGGACTGTGGAGCCCAAAATCTGTTTTATCTTAGCCATGAAAAACAGATTCAAACCAAGAAAACCTAGGAGATTTTAGTTTCTCTAAACTTTATTGCAATTTCAAAGTTAAAAAGAAAATAAGAAAAATGTTTTTGAAACTCTCTTTATAAAGCATATATGTGCATAGGGTGATAGACTAAAATTGACATCTCACAGGGTAAGAGTTTATCCAATTTCCCTTCAAAAATGTATATGGGCAAATGATATGAAATGCCGTCTGTGGGAGCAATTGAAGACTGTTCCTTTTCATTTGGGACTAGTCTTTAAGTCTAGAAAATAGTTTTCTAAGATGGAAATGGATAGATCTTCAGATTTAGGGTTATTTATAAATAAGCTTTTTACATCCTGTAGCTTTGCAGTGTTTGGAAGACAGCTGGCAGCACTGTAAGTTTTGACGAGATGTCTGAGATATTTAAAAGTACATTGTTAAGGGTTTAAGTAAATATCTTAAAGCACTGACTGCTGCATAAAACTATCTCTATGTATATAGTCTCTTCCTTACTTCATTGCTTTTAATAGAAAGTGTTGTGTTTTGGGGCTATCACCATGTGGTGTGTAACACATTAATATATCCCACTGTCTACCCTTCATTTGATATAATGATCCCTTTATGTTTATACAGTATTGGACTTCTGTGCATGAGGTACAAAACATAAAGCTAAAACCATCATTCTAGTCAAATAAAGAGCTATGCTTGCAGCAGTCTTTCGCACTATCAAGTGGCAGTAGATAATCTGCTGCTACTTTGCCTTATCTTCAGTAGGATGAATTACGTATCACAATTTATCCTTTAATGTTTGCATGCACTTAAAATGTTCATCTATCAGACAGATAGCACAACTTATTTGAGAATGTGCATTTCTGAATGGGCTTTTGACTCACAACACATTTGATGGCAAACAAAATGAAATAGGAGCCTTTAGACATTACTCATGTGGGGATAACTTGTAGATAGACACGCACATGCTGGGTAAATGGCATTCATCTCCTATGACAGTATATGACTTGTGGATTTCTTAAATTTTCAGATTCTCAGTCTGGAAAGCACTGATTCATCATCTAGTCAGACATTTACTCTGTTGCTAGCCCTGGATTTTAATTCAGTTACCCAGCACTGAAATCAGTAATTTGGATTTATGCTGTATTGCAAAGAGACTTTCTGAAACTGCACTCACTCAACTCACTCAAAAGAGAAACTGTCCTATTGCATGGGAGGTTTCATTCAGTGATTCATCACCTCCACTGCTAAAAGCATAATTGTTTCTTAATTCTTAGCTATGTTTCTAAAATGTATGGTGCCCTTTTACCCACAAAACAAATGTAATTATGTCTCAGTTTAGGACAATTGAAGAGGTGGACACTCTAAAATAAGACCCTTTCTTTAGTTTCAACCAATCCATTTCCACCAGTAGGGAGAAAAAAAAAATAGGAGCTGATGTAAGTGAAAAAAAAATAACAGTTTAATAACAAGCTAAACAGTAACAGGCAAAAAAACACCAAAAAACCCTGAGTAATTACTGGACACAAAAGAACTAGTTTGCTTAGTTTAATTTATGCTATGCATTTGGGGAAAAATGTATTCTTCTGAGCTTACCCCTGCAGCTATGCAGCCAACAGGGAGTTTCTTGCTATAACACACGTGGTTGTACACTTTTCCTGCTACTCCAAATATCCAAATGCAAAATCCGGCATTCAGAGACATCATGCGGAGTTTTGACATTCCCAGGGTGCCCCAGGTCTGGAAGCTGAATGGATTATAACAAGATATAAGTATAGCATTTTTAACCCTTACAGTCCCAATAACATTTCTCATTTCAGGTAAGAGAAAATAGTACGAACACCGATCTACCAAAGAGGCTGAAACTTGGCAAATATAAGAAGCATGTATTAGGATTTTATTGAGCTTTTACTGTTGTTTTCACTAATACAATGGAAAAAGTAAATGTTCCAAACACAGTCAACTTGAGGAAGTTTTTAACATCTTCTGAAATTTCAGATTGATAGGTTGAGTAAAATAGGGGTAGCTCTCACTGCTCCAGAATTTGAACACAATATTGGGAAGTACATAACAGTAATGAAATTGCTTTTACAAAATGCAGCTGTGAGTGGCAGCTCCCTGTGGCCTGTGACATCGATCTTGGTGAACCAAAAGGTGTTATATAATGGCTCTTCAAAACCAGAGTTTTGTAGAGGAGGTCACATGCTGCAAACAGAGAGCTATCACATGCTGGACATCTCAACACAAAATGCCACAATCCTTACACAATGTTATAGTGCTGCACTACTGGATTACTCATGTACTGCTCTCCTTAATGTCACTGCAGGATTGGAGCAGAGTATAATACTAGAGCATCTTCATTTATTTTTTTGTCTTCTGGGAGCACATAAGGGCTAAAAGGCACCTAGCTAGACTGCCTTGTTGTAAGAATACTCACAATTACCACAGTAATTTTGGGGTGATGGCCTATAAATAATGGCAAGAAATCCAGGTGTGATCTGGAAAGTTGTTAAAATATGTGAACAGGCATATAATATCCTATACCACTAAGTGGCATAGAAGCATAATTTCTGGCCATATTTATGAGGTTTGGAAGCACACACCATCGTGAAAACTGGTGTCACTAGATATAGAGGCAGAGGTGTGCTGTGTGTGGGCAGAGCTGCTCAAAAAAAGCCATTCACCTGTTTCAGTGCTGTGATGAAGAAACTTTTCTGGGAAGAAAATCTGTAGTAGCTATTTGTCTGCAAAAACTGGAACCAGTTGTCTTGTTAATAGATAAGACAACTGTTAGTGAATTCATTCAAAGTTTAACAGAAAATCTTTTCATCAGTCTAGCTTCTATAGACAACAGAAGTGTTTCAGAGTGAAACATATTTTACACTTTTTCACTCATCCAAGTCTTTTAACAAGGTTGTTCTTATGTTCACATAGTTTGAGATGCAGTGAGAAAATGATAATTAAAAAAATACAAACTGAAGTCTAAGTTCTTTTCTTGTAACATAAGGGTTCCATAAAAATAAATATTATAATTAACATTCAATACTATCAGTGTATAAGAAATAGATGGAGATTTATATTAGGCAGTGAGATTACCTGCTGCAAACTGAGTCATGTGACAAATCCAAAGTCCATTAGTCTTTCTGGATTCTGTATAACCTCATCTGACTCATCATTGAATTTGTTTCATTCCTTATGCAAAGTCTTTTTTGGTAGAGAATTTCTCCAGTCCTACACCTTGAGTGCGCAATAAATCTAACTTCTAATGATGATAAAAATTGCAAATATTATTGTTACTTAAATTGTCACTTCACTAGTTCTGATTCCCAGCTGTCTCCATTTTAGACCCTGACATCCATGATGATGGTTCATCATCATCCATTGTGCTGATGAACAGAGACCAAAAAGCCTTTTCTGTAGACAAAATCTTTCTATTTAATTTTTTAAAAGTTTCAATAAAGCTACTGTTGCAAATAATGGGGAGTGAAGGGAGAGAAAGCAAAAAGTACCTCCTGCACTTATATGGTTGGTAGCTGCACTGCTTCATGCTTCTGCATAAGCTGAAAGTGGTTTTAAAATTAGATATCTACACTTTTCAGGGGCCTTCTATCTATCTATTGTCAAAAGTGATTGATTTACTGTAAGAAATATGGAGTAAGACAAAAATACTGATGAGAATCTTGACTGATATATCCATTTGTTTCATTTTGATTTCTTCTTTTGTACACAACATTGCTTTCTATGATATGAATGATTATTTATGATTTTCTGTATGAAATGTATATATGGAATGAAAACAAACTCAAAACAAAAGCAGTTTAAAGGAATGACTCCTAACAAAAACCCTGAAATATTCGCTTACTTTTATCTGGTATGCTCATGAAACAATTGATCATGAACAAGGCAACGTAGAAAATTCTGTTCAAAGAGTTGGCTATCTTTAAATTTTTTAGTTTTCCAGATGACAGATTTCTCTGTCTTTCTCTGTACAAATAATATGTTCTGAACTAAAATATGAAAAAAGACACTGTCTAAATGAAGAATTTGACTGACTGCCTTTATCAAGCACTAGAATGTATTGGTGTCATGCAGAAAATAAATTAATGAATCTATCACCTTGGGTTTTTTTAATATTATTGCTAATCATTATCTTATATTAGCACCCATGGGTTATGGGTACTTCCCAAGCATGATGGGAGAATTATCATGTTAGGAAAAGTGGCACATAAAAATGGGACAAAATATTTGGTACCCTGGCAAGATATTAAGCATGAACTATAGAAGGGATTATCTAACTTAGGATGTTTTTCTTATTTCCTTGGTTTTGACACCTTTTTTTTTCTAAATGAATTACCCCCATTGTGATCAACTATTATGTCTTGACTTCATGTCTTTCTCTCATTTACAAGCTAAATTTTATCAATTGGAAAAAGGATTGGGGAAGATCCACTAACTGAAAATTTCAATGACTTTACAGCCATGGTAAAAGTAAAAAGCAGTCTGTCCCAGTGAATATGTGCTGTGGTTATGTTAGGAAATGTTAGGAAATGTTAGGAATGCAAGGCTTAGTAAAAAGTGGGAAAATCATCTGAATCACAGCAGGGAACCGGTAAAGAGGGAAAAGGTAAGCATTCAGAAAAATGTCTTGAAAAATGTAGTTAAGGAGTCATGTCAGTGCTATATTCCCAAATTGAAGGAGTCTTTCCAGGGCTGTTTCTGTTCAGAACTTAAATTAATGACCTTGGAATGTGGAGTAGAGAACAAAGAACAAAGATTTTAAAACTTGCAAATCACTCCTTGTTGGGAAGGCTTGCAAACACTTTGAAGAACAAGATTAGAAGTTAAAATAATTTTGAAAAATTGGAAGAGTAGATGCAATTTAATAAAGATAAATTTAAAGTTTATGTAGAAATAATCTTTACAGACAGAAGACAGGGAGCACCTGCCTAAACTCTGAGGGCTGTGGTTGATGGCAGAGTGAACCATATAAAAATATGATGATTTCATAAGAAAAAGAAATCACAACAAAGCAAAAAAGAAATAACCCATGAATATCACACTTGAATGTACAAATATCTATACTTTAAGATTTGGAACAGTGCTGTTATTTGGATCTGAATGCAGTGAGAGAAGATTGTAGCACAAGACACAGAGAAAAATGACAAGAATAATCAGAGGTCTAAATAATATGGTTTCTGAAGAAAATCTGAAGGAGCTGAGTTACCTAGTTTAGAGTAAAGAGTCACGTCAATAGATTTTAAATACATGGAAGGTTAGTTTCCAAGATTATGATGATAAACTGTCTTGTCATATTCCCTTTAGCTGAAACAAGAAGCAATAAGCCTAATTTGCAAAATGGTCAGGGGTTAGGAAATGAGTTACAGCAGGCAGAATAGTTGAATAGTAAAATGCTGTGTAGAGTAGCTTGTGGGGATTTTGTTTGCTTTGTTTTTTGTTTGGAGTTTGAGGGATTTTTGTGTGTTTGGTTTTTTCCCATCTTTGAGCGATGGCTAGAATAAACTGGGTGGCTTTCCAAGGTCTGGAGATACGAAGAACACTCTAATCTTTCTGTATGGTAGATGATCTCTTAGCCTCTTTCCCAACTCTATTTTCTATTTTTCTGCCTTCAGTCCATCTACTCATAAATCCTATTCTTCTGTGTCGTACATGGCTGGCTGCAAAATGTATTGACCGACACCATTTTCCAAAGAAAGGAAATAGAGGAAATAAAATGGAGGCTAACTTCCAGGTTGTGAAGTGAGCACTTTCCAGTGGGACCAGGGCAGCAGAACCAGGACACAGCTCCAGCTTCCACCGTGGTGGAAGACAGCCATAGCTACCATGGAGGTAGCTGGAGACCAATGGAAAGAGCAGGGAGGACAACAGATCAGAAAAATGTGATAACTGTGCAAATGGATTAGATGCCTTTAGGAAGGAAACCTGATACAATCAGGAGTCATAGATCTTTTATATAAAAAACCTTTTTCTATTAATAGACAGTATACATGCAGACTAATATATGTATCTCTTTAGATTAATAGATAAAAAAATGTGCATGGTGGGAGGAGGGTGTACATGTGTGTTTGTTTGCTCTGACATAGGAATAAGGAGCAACAAGACATCACTCTGTGAGGGATGATATGATTCCTCATTTGTGTCTTCTTACATGAGCAATTAGCAGCAGATCTAGTGAACAAAGAGCTTGACTCTTGCTCTCACCTGATTAATCTGTTCTAAACTTTACTCTTAAGTTCCAGCAAGAATCTTTTTTCTGTTGAGGTTGCCACTGGCCAGAAATTTTCCAGTAGGAATTTTTCTCTCTGTAAAATGAAGGTCCACCAAAATTCAGCCTTAAATGACTTGGTGCAAAGCCTGAGGTCCAGAATTAGAGTCTTTTGAGGTTTTTAAAGTCAGAGACAGAAAGGAAGGACAGGAAACATTATACTGCTAAGTTGAACATGATGTTTCTGTGACAGATCACTTTCTTTCAGTTCTTGCTTTCTGTTCTTTCACATTGCACAGCTCTGCCCCAACTGCAGCCCTTGGCACACCCTGATGCCGGTGTTTCGTGCTGTGTTCTGTTCTGGACAGTGGAACAACATTTCTCTTTGTCTGTAAAATCGAACATTGATTAGAGAAGGGCTTGAGCCTGGTTTATCAACTGATACTAAGTGTGTCTTTTCCTAAACTTTCAGTACATAACACAATAAAAAGCCTGGACAAACAAACCAAAACAAAAAAACCAAATCAAAACAAAAAAAATTTTAAACCCCCAAAAAACCCAACAAAAACCACCAAAAAAAAGCACCAAAAAAAGCACCAAAAAACCCCCCAAACCCCAAAAACTTCCCCCCTAAAATCAACCCACTAAAAAACCCAAACCAAAATAAACCCAAAGCAAAAAAAAAAAAAAAAAATCAAAAACACCTCAAAACAACCAACTAATCAAATAACCAAAGTAAAAAGAAAAAATGAAAATGCCTAAAGAGAATGAGACCTTGCCCTTCAGTACTCTGTTCAATGTCTTCACTCGTGTTACTGATTTAAGGAAATGGGAGTACCTGAGGTTTTTATACTTACTGCTTCATTTCTTTCTGACCAAAGATTTTCAAAAGAAATCTATTTGTGCTTCAGGCATGCAATAAATGCATCTGTATTATGTATCTGTATTTTTAATTCAAAATGAAATCATAGTTTTTCTCTTTTTTTCCTTGTGTTAATTCTGTTCTTAGAGTTCATGTTTCTCTAGGCTCTCTCTTGTCTACCTTTCTTTGTATTTTGGTTTAATGATTTATCTTGAGTTTAATTAACTTTATGCTAATCTCTCTTTCTATCAAAGCCCCAGATGACCAGAGGACCACTCCTGGTCTTACTTGAGCATATGACAGCAGTCATATTAATTTCAATGCTACAGGATACAGTTTTTTATGGATTCAGAGCACAAGAGTTACATTTTGCTCAATTTCCTATTAGTAATACATTACTTTTCTTTAGAAAATTTAGAGATAAACTGATGTACAGGGATAATAATAAGATGTCATTTAAAATTGAGCTCTTATATGTCACAGCTGAGTGTAAAAATAAACATGGTAAAAAAATAAATACATTTGTTACATTCTAGCTACAAGACTGAATGGATGCAGTAAAGTGGTGACTTTTTTATATTACACAAACACTACATGCATATTCCCACTTAATTTCATTAAGTGACCTGGAAAAGAAAAACATCATTTTTTCATTCCATCCATAAACAGAGAAAGAGAAGTTTAAAAACTGAGGGAAAAAAGACAGATAATATGACTTTAAATTGCTCATCATGGGGCAAATTTTTTCATTATCTTACTTTTTCCCCAGCTTTTCAGTGATAGAAAGCATTCTACACTATTTGTCAAACTGCTGTGTGGAGAGCTTCATTAAGCAGTGAAAGTATATAAGCACATTTGAAAGCACCAACCAAAGCAGATTTAAACAGGTTGACTGGCCTCACTCACTGAGGCCCTGCATTCAAACGGACCTGCTGGGATTATCATTTATGTTATTTCCTGAGAAATAGCAGGGGTACAACTCTGTGCACAGTCAATATGCAACCCCAGATATCCAAAGTGTGGAAGGTAGCTGTCCACACTGAAACTAGTCAGCCTGGACTCTCACAAGCACTAGATCCTATTTTTTCTAATATTCATCTAATGCTATAAAAGATGAAAAAGCCAGGACCAGGGTGCTCCTGGAGCTACTTTTTTGGCTATAAAGTAGCAATTAGATGTCTAAAGGAGCTGGGGCAGTGCAGAGAGCTCAGGTGCCTGGTAACAAGCTTTATCTCTCATCTCCTTCCCTGCTTGCCCCAGGCCAAGGTAAGGAAGCTGTGTACAGCTGTGCCCTCTCTGCTCTGCTCCTGCCCTTCCCTCTGCAATTCTTCCTCTTGCACCTCTTGTGCCTGGATACAACAGTCAGGTATCATGCATTTTTATATCCAGCATAAGACATATTTTGGTGCCAGCCTTCTGCTCCTTCACGGTGCAGATTGCCTCCCATGCACACACTGAGTAATATTTTGGCATCTTTTCTGCTCTGAGACCAGCAGTGCTAGTAGCAGATAGAGGGCTGCAGAGCAGTGAAGAGGTGACAGATAGAGGGCTGCAGAGCAGTGAAGAGGTGACAGAATTTTAGGTCATTGGGAGTGCACTTTTGAGGGGGATTAGTGCTTGGAAACATTTCCCCAGATAGTCACATTAGCACCCAGTGGGCTTTGTACTGCAATTTGTGCCTGTGACAGATACTCAGGCACAGGACAGCTGGTCTGGCATGGTTGGAGAGAGGGTTCAGCTTAAAAGGGTTGAGGCATTTACACAATTGTTGCTGAATTGTTTTTTTGTTTAAACGTAGGAATATAATTTGGTAGTTGCGTTAAGTGCTAAAAGCATACAGCTATACATTGTAGAGAAAAGTCACTTTTCAAGAACATACTTTAAAAAATCAATGGCTGATTTTGCTAGATAATTATGACAGGATACAGGCAAGGTACTTCCTGACTCCAAGAAAACATGCAACAACAAACCCCCTAGATTCCCTTCAGAAAGACCATTTGTCACTGTCACAACTGTCTATATGCTGAACAATGCCAATAAATCTATTTCAGACTTGTGTTTCTGACAAAACAAATCATATTTCTCCCTTTTTCCTGCGGCTCTTTTTCTCTGTTTCTTGGGCAGGAACACATGGCAGATAATAGTAATCTGACCTTTCTCTTGTCCTGATATGTAAAGTTTTTTCTCTTCTTTTTTTTATCTTCTCTATATATACAACTAGAATAAATGTCAGGAGCTGATGAGCAGTAAAACAATTTGTTCACTTCCACCTCTTGTGTAAGTCAGCCAACAGAAAAAAAGACATCCTACTGTAAGATATTTTAAAGAGAAATATTTTATTCAATGTTTGTGAAACAGTGAGTGACACTGCTGCTCACACCATCCTTTTCTATAATGAAAGAAAAAAAACAAGTAAAGAACACTCTTCTGAAGTGCAGAAATAAAGCAGTGCTGTCTCAATGCCATACTGCAAGTCATGTTCATCCCACCCCTTTTAGACAGGTCTTCCAGAGCCACCCACCTCTCCCCTTAAAAACCCAGTCTCTTAAGAATGGTCCTCCCATTTCAAAGACTTGTTTTAAAGTATTCTTTTATTTAAAATAGGAGGATTTTGTAAATGTTGTACTTTTTGCAACAAAACAGATGAGCTTCTTCCTTTCCTCTCCCTCCCATTGAAACAAAACAACTTTAATTTTTATTAGTATTAGTTAAATAAGGTCCTTTTTTGTTAAGGTAAGTGCTCAATTTGTTTTTCTATCATAAGTTTATTCTATCAGACTTTTAATCTAAGAGTACTTTTAGAAATGTGTATAAAGTATATAAATTATTAATAGACCTTTCAATAAATTTTTAATCAGCTGTAAAAATCCCAGCAGGCCAATAGGTTACTTACCACTCCAGCTTATAGCCTTGAAGTGGTGGGCATGTGTAGCAACAAAGCAAATATTGTTCATATTCAATACTGCAACTCTTAATTCCTTATTAACCCTTCATTATTACAAAGGACTACATGAGGGTTTTCCCACCCATTCTCTACCTATACAGTTTCTTGGCTAATGAGGCATTGATACCACTTGGCCCCAAGGAACCAATACTTTTGGTAATGCCTTGCAGCAGTGGTAGGAATTTTGCCACAGATTTTTTCTTATTGAGAGTTTTGTGTGATGATTGGGATGTAGAAGGACTCAGAGCAGGGGCAGGGAATAAAAGCAACTCACAGCTTTGGTTTCTAGGACTTTACTGACAGCCTATTGACATTTCTAAAATATTCCTCCACTGCAACTGCCTTTCTCACTTCCCCCCTGTCACTTGATTCAGAAAGACTAAAAATAAAGTGGAAAGTTACTCAGAGGGTGTGCTGAGTCTTTCTTCTACAATGTTTGTGAATATCAGACTTTAAAACCAACTGGATGAAGTAATGTTAAACTCTTCAGAGCACAACATTAGTGCAGCTCCTGGAAAGACTTCCTGGAATAAGTCCTTACACATACACCTTCTCTTCTGCTTTACTTAGATCAGTGGCTTTGGGTAGGCTGTTTTAGGCAGAATGAAGCAGCATTTCATATTTAACAAAAATAAAGATAAAAAAAAAATACAAAAGGAAACCTTTTCTCCAGTTTGGGCTGATAAGGTAGGCTCCCATGTATTCTTCTGCCAACTTTTCCTTTTCTACTTAAGAATGCATAAATGCATCCATTTAATTGTTCTGTAACAGACTGATGCAGTGTAGATCTGCCTAAGCTTAACTTAATTTTTTGTTTTTCTTTCTTCATCCAGAGAGGGAAAAATGGGAATGAAGAGTCATGGACGCTGGGCTATTCACTCCATGGAACTGACAGGGCAAGTCAAGTACTCCAGTAGCATAGAAAGATCTCATCTCACAGGCAGAGGTGTTTTTCCAAATAAAGGTCATTCCATCATTGTAGAGTTGCAAAATGGTGGAGGAAAGACTTACTCACTTAAAGATGTCCAAAGTCTGTGTATGGAGATGTAAAATATATGTATGTGCTTTTCTTTTAAGAAAATTTGCTTTTTTCGTAAGGTAGATGTCTTAACTTTGAAGGTATAAATTGAGAATGGGAATTTTAGCTGCCAAGTAACCTTCCTGAAACATACCAAAGTAACCTATGATTTGGTGGAGCATATAAAGGATAGAACAACTGGAAGGCTAAAATGGCCAGACTTAGAAGCCTGACACCACAAAATTTGCCACTGTAGTAACTCCATCACCTATGAATATCTGTGTTCATCTTCAGATCCAGGAGCTAAGAGCAATCCTCTCCTGAACCCAGGGAACTTGAAAGTGCATAGGGTCCTGCAGCTAGCTGCTCACAGCCAAACAGCTTCAGTGGGTGAAACCTGCCTGTCCTAACTGAGCTCATTCCATCCCTGTCATACAGGTGAAACACTGACCCCCTGAAGGTACTGCAGTGATTGAAGCTTCACTCCTGGTCTTTGTTTTAATTTTCCACTATGTTTTCCATAGGTATTTACAACAAATGCGGATTGAAAGTATAACTAACATAATCATATTGATAAATAAATTTAGCACCTGACAATGAGATTGCTAGCTTATTTCAATTAATTTGTGAAAACTATGAAATATTGTCATGTTTAAAGAATTTTAATTTGCATCCAAAATATTCAGGGAGGTGGCAAGTTCCTAAACTGACATAAACTGAGAATGGGGTTAACATATCAATGGAACACATGAACTCTAATCTGACTTAAATCTATATGTGATTGAGTTGAAAGCTATTTATAAAATATTCAGACACACTGGAAAGAAAACTATGCCAAAGACCTCCTAATCAAAAGCATTCTATTCAATTAGTAGTCCAGTATTTTGTGACTTAGTACAGAAGATTAAATAAAACTAAACCGCTTTTTTCTGGAAATGAGAACACAATAGATGAGTTAATGTCATGTAGAAAGGTCATGATAACTTGATTGCCACATATTCTGGGGATATAACATTTGATTTGAGATTTTAACAGCCACAGCTCCAGTATCCTCACATCCTGTCTCGCACTCATCTCTAATATCGCTTAGTTGATATCTGACACAACTTTGATTTCACAGCCTTTATGTCACTTCCATCTATGAGTCATGCCCAAAATATTACCGGAATTCTCGGTGTTTCCCCAGGCAAAACTCTTCTTCATGTTCCAACTGCATTTCAGCTTCATTGCTGTAGTTCCTAGTCTGCCTAATCAGCTACACAGAAGACTATATACAATTTACCCTACCCCAATGTAGAATGAATGTTTCTCCTCCAACTTCATTAATTTCATGCAAGCTTTGGATTCATTTTCATATTGCACCTCTTGTTGTGAGATATCAAGTCTGTGAAGCTCAATCTGTTCCAGCAGAACCATCTGTTAAAACCCCATTTCTAGCCAGCTCCCTCCTTACTGCTGCCTCAGGGTTGTCTGGGGGATTTGCTGTTGATGTTTTGCATGACATGCAGCCTGCCCTGATCTTTCAGGCTTGAACCATGAAATGTTTGCTGCAGGTTCTTCCTCTTACCTTTACTCCCTTTTTCTCCTTTTCCTTCACTGGGGAAAAATAGGTTAGGTTTGTGCATCTCAGTGTGGGCACGTGGACATACACAGGATTTTTGTCAGTGGTGGCTGAGAAGAGTGCTCCTCAAAAGAGATACAGCCTTGGGAGAGATGAGTTCAAGGGCAAGAGGAAGAGAACAATGCCCAGTTTGCAGAACCCAGAAAATATTTATTAGAGGCATTTTTTCCCATAATAATTCTGTCTCCAGAACTTTGGTTGCCAGGACAAAGGAGCATCTTGTTGGTATTCACTCCCTCTCTATAGTACACCAGTTTTGCACAATTTGATGCTCTCACATGACTCAGAGGTAGCAAGGAAATGTAAGGATCATACACATGGGAATATTTTATAGTCATTTGGAGATTATTTATAAGCTGAGAGCAGCAAAATTTTATGCACTTTTCAAAAAATCTTGCTTCAGGAGATACAGGAGAAAACAAGTTGACTCTGTCTATTCTCTACTTACACTTGTCATGGACAAAATGAGGAACTTACACATCCTGTACAAAGAAAAATACTTGATCCTGTGTAAATACTATTCACTAATAGCTAAAATGTCCCTACGTTGTCAACACTTTTTTGGACACAAATCCTAAACAGAGTCCCATACAAGTTACTATGAAAAACATTAGCTCTCTCCCAGCCAGTACTCTGATACAACCAGCTTTGAATTCCTCTAGGCACTTCTGAAAAAGCCCTTTGGCTGCTGCTGAGAAGGCAGCATGCTTCACCTGTTCATGTTCATATTTTTTGACATCCCAGATGACGGACTGTGAAAAAAACCTCTTTGTCCTGGGAGCTGTTACAGTATCAACAGCCCTGCAGGGACATCTCTGCACCCTGCTCTGATTTCCAAGCAGGCAAAGTTTTTGAGGGATGTAGGATTGGGATACTGGCAATTTGCTATAGTTAGATTTGGACTTTAAAGTTTTTGTGTTATTCCTGGTGTGAATAAATGTAGTGAGGATTACTTTCTGGACAGACATTTCAGAACTCAACCTCTTCTGAGAATAGTGGTCTTCCTATCCAATTCTATTTGATCTGGTATTATTTGATCTCATTTCATTTTGTTCTATTATGTAAAATATCAGGGCAACTGGAAACATGCACTTCATTTACCAAGTAAAACTGGTCTTACTCAGTGTGACAGGATTGCACTGAGTGATACAGTTTATATGACCACAATAGAAATATTAGTTTCAGATTATAGAAAGCTGAGGCAAAACTAGAAGCAGAGAAAAATAGTGCTTGAAAAACAGCTATCTGGTTGTAAATCCTTAGGACAATAACATTGGACAACTGAATTGATGACCTGGAAAATAAGTTCAAATTAAGAAACACAATACTATAAGAATATTGGAGGCACAGCAACAAAAGCAAAAGTATAATACATCAAAAAAATGAGGAGACTGAGTAATTCTGAGCTCCTTCTAGATGGCACAGCAGTGTGTTTTAATCATGAGAAACCTAATCAGGTAATTCCTTGCCAGTGCTTCCAAGATGTGTGTCTGTTGGAATGAGGCATCATGTTTCTAAACTGCCACATAAATTTGAGTCTAATTTTCAAGGTTCAATACTTTTATTGAGATTGCAGTTTTTCTCTATCAATGTCAGAAATGTATGAAAGCATTCATGAACATTAAGAGAGGAATAAAAAATATATGACCTTAGAAGGGCCACTGCTCTATGCTGCCAGCCTAGCAGTCTATGATGGCAGACTAATGGAGGCTGAATTCGTCTGTCACGTACAAATGTCATTGCATTTCTGGGAAAGGTAAAGTGTAGGAAGCTGAATGGGAAGGCCCTGCTGTATACTACATAGTATGCCAGCATTGACTCAGCTGTGTCATATTGCCATCACTCTAATTTTACTGTGTCCTCAGCCAAGGACATTTTGCTTTGGTCCAATGGGTTGCTGCCCAATCCAGTAGTGGCGTGCATTTTGCTGGTGCTCCCCTGACCTTGGCAACTTTTACTCTGTGCTGCTCTACACAGTACTTTGATCTTTCTCCTGGTGTTGGTCCCTTGTGTATTCTTCCTTAACAATTATCTTTGCCATTTTTCATTATCATACAAGATTACTCTCCAAAAATTACAGGCAGGCACGTCTGGATCATAGCCATTATCATTTTAACTGTTGGACTAAAAAGAAAGCTGATTATTTCAAAGAATGTTATGCTGGGTGCTTGCTTTGATTTAAAAATTTATATTTTTTCATTTTGGACTTGGTTTTAATTTTGGATTAATTCATAGCAACAAAATATTTTGAAAGGTGAGAACTAAATAAATTATAATGTGGGAAATGCTGTCCATTAGACAAATCACCTATACTTCCCTTTATTTGCTGTGTTACTACACTTAGAGAAAGAAAAATTTTTATAGATTTACTGTGATGTTCTGGAAATTTTAAATTTTTTTCTTAAAATTTTAATAGAGATGGTTATATTCTGCAACTGCTTTCTTGAGCCCTAAAACCGCCAGTTTTCATCAGACAATAAACTGACTCCTCATCTTTCAATTACGTGAAATAGCCTATGTGGAAAAAACATAGAGAAACTAATAAAGATTTCTGTGTTTTTCTGATATATAATTCATTAGGAGAATAAGATACTGTATTCCTCAGAAGAACAAGGAAACAACGTCATTTGTGCAAAAAAGATACCTTGTTGTTGAAGTTGTATACAGCTGCAGTAATGGCATCAGTCAGTAATGCAAATGTGCCATAAAAAGCAGCCACTGAAATGACCAATCTTACTTTTGGTGCCCAGGCTTATGTCATATAAAAGCTGTATAAGAAAGAATGAAAGCCAAACTGAGACAGAGTTTCCACATGAAAAGCAATCTACATGTATTAAAATTGTTGCTGGATATAGACTCCTGCACAAATCAGGTCTATTTGGTAGTTTCCCAATGCTTATCCTGTTAAATTACTTTCATCTGAAATTCCTGCAATGAGTATTAATGGTTTTCCTCACAGAGAAAATTTGCAAATACCAGAATGTATGCCCTGCTGCTGCTACTGCAGTCTGGGGAGATGTTGCTCGGATTGTCCACAGCAAGGCTGAATGCCTGGGTTTGACTCTAACTGTTCTTTAGAAGGATCTTTCTTTCCTAAGAAAGAGTACTGCAGTTACCATGTGCACAAGCATAGTAAAATCAGTGTTTCACTGCCAACTAAAAATGAGAAATAATAGTATGAATTAATGATGTCAAAAAAAAAAGAACCTCAGAAAGCTAAACATGAATTGGTATAGTGAAACAATTCCTGCATCTTGATTTAAAATTCTAAGACATTTAATTTTCTTCCTTGCTAATCAATGCTGCTTTTAAACTTGAAATAGTGAAGAAAGCAAAAACAGAAGTAAACCTTTTTCTTCTGCTTTTTTGCTTGCTTTGGTTTTTGTCTTGGCTTTTTTTGATTTTGTTTATTTTTCTGTTGGACTCCTTATAATTTAGCTTATCCTATGACTCTGAATTTAAGATGTTTGAGAAAGCCACACTTTAAAAAAGGAACTTAGACCCCTTCAGTTAATTAAAATAGTTTCCATGACTACTATGGCTATTTAGCTGAAAAAATAAGTGAATATATGTTGTTATTCCCAACTACTATTCTCTAGGACTCCTGAGCCCTATATTATCAGTTATGAAACATAATTGCAGTGCCACATCCTAAAAATAAAACAACTGAGAAATGAAGTTATTTATTTCTTGTGCAGGATAAAAAAAGTGTTTTGCAGCTGCCATATATATACATACAAATAAATAAATAAATAAATAACATAATTATTAATTAATAATATATAATATAAAATAATAATATCTATAGATAATATATAATATTATAAATAAATAAATAAATATAACAGCTGAGCCCCGATACAGTAGTAGGTTGAAACTCAGCACATATCAGCCCATCCTGTACTTTCCTTTGCAAAGTATCTCTGGTGCATTGGCTGAAAAAAGAGCAGCCTCCCCTAACACTTCCCTGATTTCCTATCTCCAGAATAGACAGCTTCAGAAAGAAACTGGTCTGGCAGGAATCCAAGTTCTGTATGAAGCTTGACCTGTTGTGATGCATGTGTTTAGGGAGAACAAGGGCAGGATATTGATCAGAGCATATCAAGTGCCTTTTACTCTTAATCCACTCACTGGTGACTTGATCTTACTATAATTTATAATGTACACTCCCATCCTACACTGATCTCAGATGTTTGCTTGTCCCAGACAAAACATAAACAGGAGTTTCAAATTGTTGTCACTAGCACTAAGTGGATTTTGTGACTATGGTAATATGAATGGAAAACCAGTGCATTGTATTTTCCCAGATTTCCTGCAGCAAACAGAATCCCATTACACTCACTCTAGTGAACACCATTTTTTTGATTCTTCTATTTTGGGTTTTTTCCCCGTAAGCAATGTGATACAATTCGTATGTGCAAAATAAAATTTCCTTCACTTAGCCCAAGCATTTTTATTTATTTTCTGCTTCTTTAACCACCTTATAACTCTCCCTTTTAAGTTAAATCTGTGTCTCTTTATAAATGATTATTTTGGAAAAACAAGTCTATTTCTTCAGGCTCTTTATCTGCAGTGTCCAATGACCTAATGACTTTCTGAATCTAATTCCCACATTTGGTATTACTTTGCAACTGAACTTCTAAAAATGGAAAGAACTCAGCATAGAAACAACACAGTTATATTTATTCTGATAGGTTCTTCCAATGGAGGTCTCTGCCAGCCCTCATCCCCCTGTTTTCCCTCTCTTGTGTCTCTTTTAAGCTGAAACTTGCATCAAGCTGAATATTGAAAAGGTGCAATGTTTGAGAGGACTTGGGGAGATGCCTGAAACTGCAGAAATAGAATAGAAATAGATGTGAGAACCACCCACTCCTGCAGATGCAGAGCATCTTGCTTCTTTCTCTGCAGTAGCAAGGGAATGGATGTACTCACCTCTTATCAGAAGGTGTCAGTGTTGCCCCCTGGCCTCCCCTGTGCAGCAGGGCTGAACCAACAGAAACCCATGGGTCCTTTGTGAAGCTTGCTTTGCCCTGCTAAAATGCCTTTCAACACCTGCACATACGGCTGCAGCACTTCAGGCAGTATTTCTGGATGCCAGTTGGTCTCTGGGTGATGTACAGCACTGCTGGTAGGATAAGGTGATGGTGTCAGCAGTGGGGGTGAGAAGGCTCCATTTAACAGGGCTGAATATGCTTTTTATACTGCTAACTTTTGAGCTTTCCAGAGCATAAAAATGTTCTAAGTTTAGTTCAGCTACCTTTTATTTGTCAAATACTAATGATGCATATATGAAAATTTTTAATTTCCAGATGCTGAGAATAAGTTATGGCTGCCCAAAAAGTCCACTAAGTACACGAAAGGCAAGGGAACCCAGAAAACTCACAGGTGCTTGGTTCAAAGATGTAAAGGTCTGGGAAATCAGCAGCACCTTACTGAAGCTTCCCAGACAGAAAGGAGTTCTGTTATCTGGTCTTTTCATACTTTGGTTATTGTTGGAAACATTACATTTATGTCTATTATACTTTATCAAGTTTGCCCTCCACACACATAACATTTAATTAGGCAAAAGGCAAAAAGGCTTTGGATGGGCTTGATTTGACTTCAGCCCCAAACTAGGAAAATTTGTAATGTTTCACTGGGATTTTAATGAATAGATAAGATATTTAAATTAATTCTTGTATTCACTTATGCTGAATAACACTTTTGAATTGAATTAATTTTTCAAGGAAACAAATAAAGCAGAAAGAGGCTTTTTACACAGATGTTTTGACTTTGGATAGATTCTTCTCTTCCAATTATTGATGAGATTATTTCTAAAACCTAAGAGAATTTTCAGTGAATTGCATTTTAACGTTGGTATATTCTTATCACGGTTTGAATGTTTCCAATTAAGTGTCTTATTCTTTTTCCACTGGAGTAATTGGCAAATTTTCCATCAGCTTCAGTGACTGTAAAGTGAAGCCCAAATTTCTCTACTCTGCTAGATTAATTAGGTGATTTTGACTTTTTTGACCTCCTCATGTAAATAACCATCAAAGAAAACTGCCAAACCCAACTGCCAAAACCCAAAAAGTTTCGGCACATGGTAGTAGACTTTTGTTTTATTCTCTGTCTCTTGAAACAACTTGTAATGCTGCTTCAAAGGCTTCATTAATTATATTTAGCTAACAGAATTATGCAACTCATGGATTGAGGCTTAGAACTTTTTCCTTCCTTCTTTTAATAATCAGTTTATGCCTTGAAGAAAAAGTTATGATTGCATTTAAGTGCAGTTTATTAAAAAAACATCAAATTATGTTTATCTCTAATGACATTTAGCACATCAAAAAGGAGAGGTTAGATAATTGGATACTGGACTCCTGTATGACAGAATCTCAGCAGAAGATTTCAAACAAAGGCTTGTGTCTTCCCCTGGTTTTGTTTGAGTCCTGCAAGAGGAACTCCTCTCTCTATTCACTGACAAAACCTTATGCTTAAGTAACTGTAATGCTAGTAGAGATGGTCATCCTCCCACTTCTGGCAGGCAGTTCCCTAGGAAAAGGAAAGAACCCTTGAGCTAGTTTTTTGTCTCTATAATATTCTGCTAGTTGGAGGAACTCTGATGGAAAGGTTCTTTCAAGGAGGAAGGTGTCAGAGATACAAGGAGAAAAAGAGGAGACAGATTATTTTTATATCATCCCTACCTAATCTTGGGCATCCACCACCAAGCTGTCATAGGACACTTTGACCATATTGTCTAACAACTCTTCTGGCCACGATAAGCTCCAAGCAAAGCAGTTAATGAATGCATTTTCAGTGACAGTGGTAAAAATGAGTTTTGCTGTTTGTTATATGGTACTAGCTTGCTGTTATTGTCATTAGGGGGCTTTGGAGGGAAGTTATTGGTGGGAGAGCAAAAGGAGTAATGGCTTCTGTTTCAGGAAAGAAATAAAAGGTTCGGTGTATTTGGTCCAGGGCAACTTTTGATCTGTGGCCTCCTTTTAACACCCTCCCTTCCCTATGGCTCAGCTCAGGTCTAATATGGCCCAGCTGCACAACCTTGGCTTAGGCTCATGAAGAAATTGTGTAGTGCAGAAGGGCTGTGAAACAGTCTGGAGAGCAGAGCCACATGAGATAAGAAAGGTAAAATTGAAGAGGCTGGAATGTTGGGACAGGGGTCTTAGAGATTAAATAGGCAAAACATGAACGTAAAAAAAAATACTAAAAAGGGTTGGATTATGGCAGGTCAGCCACATTGAAAATCAACTCCAGGGAGCAGCAAAGGTCAACCCTTTGCCTCCTAAGAGACAAAGTCTGGTCTGCAGAAAACACATGGTGAGGACTCTGTTGCTGATATTACCAATGGTTCCTCAATCTTGGCTCTGCTGGGTGTAGAGCTGATAAACGATATATCCATAAGTACTAGCTTTGTACTTTTAATTAGCATACACCTTGCTTACAATGCCTGTTTGTGCAATGCTCAAAGTGCCCAAACAAAAGGCTCAAAGCAGGGATGATTATAAGAGAGAACTTTCTGGTGCAGATTCCTGCATGCCATGTACTCCATTTTTCTCCTGGTATCAGCAGCATTCAGCTCATCTTTCCTGGGAGCTGCTGTGAGCAAAACAGAGCACAGGACCATGTGTTGCTATCATCAGCTGTCTGCTGCCCTTGACAGCGTCTGGCTCTGACTGCACTTTGCATGAGCATTGCCTTCAAGCTAGCTAGTTTGCATGCTGCTGGCAATGCAGAGGCTGGTTATCACAGACTAGCAGGGTTCTTTTGCATCTGTCACCAGAGCTGTCCACTGGACAATGTCAGCATGATTGCATTACACAAAGTGAAGCTCAAGTGCACATTAACATATAGCCCCTGCTCCAGGCTCTGGACTCTATTTGGATTGATTATCAAGTTTAAATTGATAAAACTTGGTATTGAAAAACTGCAAGGATACCTGGGCAAGCAAATGGGAATAATAAATGTACTGTTCAAGTAATTTGGTGAGGTACCTCTGACCTCAGGAAACTGAGCTGCAAGATAGAGAAACCAGGAGCTCCTCTCTACCTAGATCCTAAACGTGCTGTCTGATTCTTATTTCATTCCCATCTCAAATATTTAAGGTACATATTTAGCAAAACTCTTGTTGGGCATTTGACTTAATAGAATTCAGTTATTTAAGTGGAGTTGTCATCTTATTGTGATCCTAATTATCACATATAAGTGTAAACAGTCTATTTTTTACTTAACATCTGTGTGAAGGGTTGCTTCCCACACTACCTGCATATTAACTGACTAGTTCCACCATATTGGGGATGTTATTACCTATTTTCCACCCTCAGCAGATAATAGTTCAGTCACTACCTTATAATAGATACCCACAAATTATTGGAAAACAAGCTAAATCAAGAATTCCCTTGTGCAAAATAGCTAAAAATTTGCACTGTCCACTATCATGAGCTCTTTACTGTCAAAATGATGAAATAGATCTACACAGAAAGGGAGAATTGTTTGCTGCTGCTTAAGCAGCACATAAATCGATTGAGAGTAGACTAAATTTCACACATTCCTCCTATTTTAACTCTACTGGACTACAACAGTAGAGGACAAGTAGGACAGTGCTGTTGCCTAGAAATCAAGTCCCTGCTGTGTTTGGAATTGACTATGTCTCTGCAAATTTAATCAATTTTCTTCAATAGAGGTACCACTAGAAAGGATGAATACAGCAACACATTTGTGCAAGAAACATTTCCTTTCCACTCACAGACTTGAGATCTATAAAAACAAACACCCAAAAATATTGAAAGTGCAAAACTAAACCAACAATCAATACAATCTTAATCCAAACTAAGGTAAATTATAGATTTGAAGAAAGGTAGAATGTGGTTGATTTGTGGAATTTTTCCTTAGAAAACCTTTATATTGTTGATTACTGTGATGGAAAAATACTTTAAATTAAAAAAATCAGGCCATGGTTTCCTCCCTTTAATTCTCACACTCTCACTGCTGAGCAGATCTTTAATTGCACTTTATTGAATGTGTGGTCAGGCTAATCAGGAATAAAAGAGCCCTGAGTGAGATTTTGCCCTTTGAAAACTAGTCTACAAATTGTTTTAGCACAGCTTTCTAATATATCGGGGAAGGAGAAAGGCAAAGGAGAACTATTTGAAGGTAATTTGGTTTTAATACGCATTAACTACCAGCACAAATACTTAAGGGAGGATATGTTCTCTTTTCTGAAACAGTATTTCTACTTCATCAGCAATGAGAAGCCAACTGAAAATGTGAGAGGGAAGATGGGGCAGCATGGAAAATGGAAAAGAAAGAGAACTTCTGCTCTGATATTGTCTCAGATCCTCTGAGCTTCCTGATGTTCCAGGTGGTTAACTAGCGCTGCCAGTCGTGGTGATAATGAAGCCTTCATGGAGGCCCATTTGCAGTCAAGGTTTTCTGGATGTCAGGAAAACCAAAGAGGAATGATATCAGAATTTGAGAGGGTGCATACTAAAGAGGAGTGTAGTTAAACAGAAAAGGAGCAAACAGAATTGACACCAAATAAAAAGCAAGGGAAGAGAGGATGATGGGAATGAAGCAAAACTCAGAGAATTCTATCAGACAAATTTTCACAACCCCTGACACTCAAGTTCTTTCCACAGTAGTTTCAAAAGCTGAAATTTTAAACTGTAAAAGATGAAATATTTTAGTTGTCAATAATTAATTTTTTAAAAGTTGTTAAAATGGAATGGAAAGTTTCATTCAGATTTTATAATGCCATTTCCACCTTTCTGAATCATTACTAGTTTCAGTGGGTTTCTTTTTCTCTCCTTGGTATGAGTATTTAGAAATTGTAATGACTTCTGTCATCTCTCTCCTCTGGGAATGTATGGTACCCTGCTCCTGCCACTTGCTGGTAATGGTAGGAGATTGGCAGCAGTGAAGCTTACATACCATTTTTCACTTCACTAATTTTTCAAATCCAGTGCTGCTGAAACTCAGAGTGGTGTTATAAATGGAGATACCGATAGGAGGAACATTTCTGACTGTGTGTTCTGTACAGTGACCATCTCCTCCACAGTGATTATAGTCACCATTCTGGAGATGTTCTAGAGAACAATTTTTACTGACTGACAGAAGGAGGATTAAGGGATTTCAGTTGGCTGTTTAGGCAGCTGTAGGTTTCAGACATATTTATAGGTATATTCTACCCTACAGTTACAAAACCTCTGTGATTACTTTTGTTACACATTGACATAAAGAGTTTTTAATTTCCTTTGTAGCCACATGGCAGAGCATTTTTCTACTTCATTATCTTTTCAAAGAACATCCCCTCTCTCCATGGGTTCATGGACAAATATCCTTGTCAGAGATAGGTTCATTACAGTTTTAATTATTTGATATTTCCTCTCATTTTTTCCCCCTAACTGATGAGTTTCACATTTCCTCTTGAACTGATCTTAAATCCGCTGTAATTATTTCTATAATGGTACATTGTATTAAAGCACTTTCCAAAGTACACTCTAAGAGAACATGTTTGTGCATGTGTGTGTTACATACTCAAGGGTAACCTTGGCTGTAAGAGCTCTTTAGACAGAACTGTTTGGAGATCTATTAAAAAGCTGTGGTTTTGTTATGGGTAATATTGTGAAATATGCTACATGTATTCACATGTATCCTCACTTGTATTCAGCATGTCTGCAGGGGGGGATAATCACTTTGCATGCCCAATCACAACACTTCCATCTGCCAGAGAGCGTGTATTTGAGCAACAAACTCATTTGAGCAACAAACTCTTACTCTCAATACAAGCTTATGATGCTGTCAGACACAGGGATTTTAAAAAACAAGGGCTGGCATTTTAATCTGTTCTTTTACATTCACCGTGTCACTGCTAGGTTTTTTGTGCTTTGAAAAGACTGTGCACATTTGAACTATCTCTTATTTAGTCTTAAATATAAATATTCCCATACCTTCCTGTTTTATCTCATGTTTTCTATTGTTTTGTCCCAGTGAATGCAAAAGTACATGCTTCTTTTCTATAAACTATGTGGTCTGTGTCATTTTAAACTGAAACTACAAAATCTGTATTTTGCCGTCTGAGCAGGTTTCTGCTGCTATTTATGAAACATCTTGCAATTGGAATTCAGTAATTTGCCTGAGACCAGAATTTCTTTGTCAGGTGAACACTTCCCCAGGATAAGACTTGAAAAGTTGTCTGCTTTTCCAGAGTATTTAAGGATTTGAATTAACAGTTTTGAAACTCAGCATTGTGTCAATCCCAGATGAATATTGCTCCTGTAGGAAAAAAAAAATGCTCCCTATGAATTGTGCACTACTCTGGAAAGCTGTCAACTCCCATTCAACATCAACCAGGACTCGGGTGACCTTTGATTAGCCTCATGTCACCCTCCAGTTAAATGAGTTAGTAGCTATTAAAGCTGAAACACACAACCTACCTTGCATTATAAAGAAGTATTTAGTATTTATTCAGCTATAGACAGCTTCTAATACTAGTGTACAAAGACACTCAAACTATAATGATTTTTCCACTTATATAAAGCTCCTTCTTTCATCTGATTACTTGTGGCAGTGGTGAAAAAACAGCATTTATTTTAATTATAGCATTAAAAATGAAGATTGCATTGACCCTACTGCACGTCACTAACTACTTTTTATTTGCAATTCCGGCAATGCTTAGAACATTATTAATATGGAATTTAGAAGTGTGGCAGAGGGCAGGCAGGCACTGAGGGCAGAAATTTCATTTTGTGTATACTGTTTTCTCGGTCCTCAACATGGATTCCTGTGTTATGTCCTCCATAACACCTTCTTTCTTTTAACCTGCAAAGTTCTGCAGTGAGAAGCAATGTGCAAAACACTAAATGGAGGGACCAGATAATGAAGGAAGGCTAATGTTCTGTTATTTCTAACTTAGAACAAAACACTGAAAGTGCTTTCCTACTGAGAAGAAAAATAGGCAGATACAAATGCATTTAAAAACAAAGATAATGCTGTAATTAAGCCATGAAGGGTCGGTGTATTTCATTGTCTCTGATGGTGGCTAGCAACATATGTCTGAGGGGTAGTATGAAACAGCACAATCATGCAGGGAGAGATGTTTTACCTGAACAGTAGAAAGAGTCCAGCTTCAGCAATCTGTGATTCTGGACATCCTTAGAGCATGGTACCAGCAATGTCTCAGAGATGGAGATATTCTTGAGGCACAGAGGCACACTCCACACACCTCTATCTCATCACTGGTTTTTATTTTTTAATTTTTTTATTTTTAATTTTACTTCCCTTTTGACACTGGACACATTGTTTTTCTTCCTTAGTCAGGGTGACTGCCCTCTGGTCCTCCTCCCTTCTTTTCCCCAAGTTCCAGATGTCCTCTTTTGAACAGAGTGGGCTAGGCACACTGACACACTCTCTGCTGGGATTTCATGCTGTAAGGCATTCCCCTTGCAGTTCCCACACAGGAATCAGGTATCTGAAAACCAACCACTCACCACAGCAGTCACTGTGTAAAAAACACAATTTATATACAATATACATAATAATTTTTACTTAGCTAGTGATTAGGTCTGGAGGCAACTGAAACCAATAAACCATGCTTCCCTAATGTTCCCTAAATTCTTCTCTAGGAAAGCTGCTATATACTCTACTTGCACTGGATCTATTACGAGACCTAAAAATGAGCTTGAAGTCCTGTTTATTTTTACCTCTAGAAGTTCCTTAAATCAGGAAGCCCAGAGCATATTTTTCAGTCTGGCATCATGCAGTATCTGCCCTAAACCCAGGAGTACAGCTTGAAGGCCACTCTCTGTAAGTGTAGTTATTTCAGTCTCAGCTCTAAAAATATTCTGAACTGCAATGCCTGCCTCCCAGATAAACATATCTTCTCTGACTCCTTCCAGCCAAAGCTATTCTGGTTTGTAGGCATTCATAAAATACTTACTCTGCCAGACAGGAAACATGACCTTAGTGTTTTATGGTTAGGGTGCCACAAGACAGAAAGTAAGCACAGCTTACAGGAATGACTGCTGAAAATAGTGAATCTCCATTCAGACCTTTGCTACCCCTAAATAATTTTATTAAGCAGTTTGACTGTTCTGCTAAGCATTTTTTTTTTTAATATTTTTCAGAGCACTTAATTTACAGCACTTAATTTTCATTTAGCTTCCTCTGGGTGTCTACATGTCACAATCCAAGACACAAGTTTGTCCTCATCCCCTTCTATTTCAGCTGAAGCTGGGCTGCTGCTAAAGATATCTTAATTTTTTCATATTGGTCTTTCTCTCAAAAACCTGAAGAACTTAATACTCCCAACCATATTATTGATTTTTAGTTCTCCCAGCTATGTATTAGTATTGCTATTAGAGGTAAAAAAATCAGCTTTCTTCTGCTGTTGTACATTTCCTATTTCTGTGCCAATGCAGCAGGATAAAACTCTGCAAAGAGCTGGTTTTAGAGCTGGTTATAGCAGTTCAAAAGGAAAAAGAGACAATAATTACCTTTAGCCAAGAAAACTCTCTAACATGAATGGAAGAAGTGGAGAATACTTCCAAAGGTACTTCTTTGTGACTCCTGGGTTGAACAAAATGCTTAAGCCCAGAATCTACTCTGCTGTTCTGCTCTTTCTTCTTCTGTTCTTCATAGCTATGATTCAAATGACCTTTGTTTCTCCAGAGAATGGTGTTACTTCTGGGTTGTTTCCCCAGTGCATGGTGTTACTTCTGGGTTCTCTGATAGTTTTGTGGTTTTAATTAACAGAAGTCTTGTATTCTCCAGACTAGGCTGGACAACTCTTGTTTCATTAGGAGTGTGATGTCAGGTGCATTTTAGCACCTCTGTTGTGATTTATTTGGTTCTTGTTTGCTGCTTTTATCATCTGATTTTTTACCTGTACTTCAAACACCAAAGTTTTTCCAATATAATGTCGAACAATTTGACTTTACGTGTCAGCATGTGATGTTGAAGTGGGACCTTGTGAACACCTGTGTAAACTGTTCCATCTCATAGCTTTTTGTTCTGAAATTTCCCTGTGGAGTTTTAGACACTTTGGGAAATTATATGTAGACATCTGTAATCTAGATATTTTCATCTGAGCATTTTCACTCTTATAGCTGACAAAGACACACAGGAACTTTTAAGCCACCACTAGTCTAATTTACTTTGGAAGCCTTGTAGAAGATGGGGAGAGATGCACTTTAAAAGTGCTTATTCCTCTGAATTGCCTAGAGAGGAAACTAGGTGAGACTATGTTAGATTAATAACAACTTTTAATACTTTTGCCTTTTTCTATCATAAAAACGAAAACTCCCACCAAATCTTCAGGAAACCTGTGATTATTTTTTCTTGCAGATTTTCTTTTATTTCATGCTCCTCTGCTTTTCCTTTCAATATTTTCCTGAAATTCACATTTAAGAAAATGTCCTTCCTGAGGTCTTCTATAGTTCCTTGAGGCATGATATTTCTTCTGCCATCCTGCAATTTTGCTCCTTTTCTGCTGAAATACAGTTGTGTAGCTTCAAACACACTGGCCCGAAAGATGGTTCATTTTTTTTCTCAGTTCCAATCTCTAGCTTGTATTTCCATGTCTTTCTCACTCCCTAACCCGTCCCTCCATTCAAAATAGAATTTCCTAGTGTACAGTTCTGGTTTAGATTTGAACTGTGCCTTTTCTTTTAAGTTCCTTTTTCCTTCTTAAATTTGTATCCATTTCCGCAGGGAAGGTCTGTGACAGCTGCTGTTTCTTGCTTCCCAATGTGATCTTGAATCTTTGACAGAGAATCTGAATTTTATGTTCACACAAATGCGATTTATCCCATTTTTTTACTGTGACATTTAAAGAGTTCTGTGTGTCTCTGTGTTGGTATGAGAACAACAAGGAAAAAAACATTATTTGGCCAACAATGTCTGAGACCCAATACTCTTTCCATGTTCTTATATGTTTCTTTGACATGGTACTGGTGTGTTACAACCCTCTATGAAACCTGAGACAAAATATAAGGTGTTGGTATCTATCTGAATGCAAAATACTTCTGTCCTGCTTCCTCACTGGGGCAACGACTGACTGAGTCACACTATTTTGAGATCAGGAATATGATGCCTTGATTCCTACCCAAATACTGTGTATTCTGTAGAGTGTGATATCATGAGCATCCCCTCCCCTAATTGCTTATCTTGACTTCTGCCTAAGGAGATGAGATAATTATTTTTATAAGTACTTTTTATCTGCAACCACTTCCTCTTATGTCAAGGGTTTCAGATTTACAGTTTTCTATCTTGTGGCATGATTTACAACCTCTTTACCAAGTTGGCTTTTTTTTTTTTTTTTCAAAGACTTCACCCTGAGATCTGACAACTATGAAGCAGATGAACAGAAGAGGATTGGAGTGAATGTGAGTGTCCTACCCCACATTTACAGGAGAGACTTGATGGGGCAGGGAATTTTTGTGCAAGGACAGTTAATGAGATGATGTCCTTGCTGACAGAACTCAATCTGGAGGAGCAATCTGTTATCAGCTGATCCTGAAAGCTGATCATGGGAGGAGAAGGAATTCAAACTGGAAAAAAAGGACACAGTTATAGCATGGCTATACTTTACAGCATAACTCTCAGGCATGTGAGAAACAGAAGTTCGTGTTACTCCAAACAGATGAGAAATCAAATTTGCATAGGCAAAGCCCTGTGTGAGAGAAAAGAGTTATTGAGTTATCAGGCTCAGTCCCTCCTCTGACAATATTTTGAGAAAGAGTTCAAATGGATGACGAACTTTTACAAAGAGTTCATAATTTAAGCCTAAGCAGTGCTAAAAATAAGCCAGAATCCCAAAACTTAATCTTTGACTCTGAAGTATGAGTTCTGTCAGCAATATTGCAAGCAGCTTCTCCTAGGTGCTGCATGGAGTTAAGATGGTGGGTTATGCATGGGAATTACACTGGTATGAGCAGGAATGCAATGGTCTCAGGAGAGGCAGAGATGACTCAACTGGGATTTCCCAGGAGATTTCTTTTAGCAAGGCACATCTCTTCCTCACCTCTCAAGAAAGATGGAGAGGCCATCACTAATGTAAGATTTTGGCTTGACTGCTATATTTCTTTTGTCACAGTGTTTTGTATGTGTGGGACCTCTAAGAAAGTCATCTCTTTAAAGGTTTGGTAAGAATATATTAATTTAAGGAAAAACACACATGGTTTTGAGATATTTTGAAATAACCTTGGAAAAAAGGATGATGCATCTGCTAGGTGTATGACATTGGATAACCATTAATGGACTTCAGTGTGAAAATAAAATAGAGGGGAAAAGAAGAGAAATCTGGGGAAGAATATTATGTTTCAGATGTAGTCAATGACACTGATAATTTTTCAAATTTCTGTGTCTGATAATGACCACTCTTGAAAGAAATCTCTGTTCCCTGTGTTCACTTGCATTTAGAATTGCTGAGGCCTATTAGAATGGCAGTTTTTCTGCAAAAATACAATGAAAAATAGGTGGAAAATGGAAACATTTGTCATTAAAATTTTCATCAAAATGTGTCCCTTACATCAACTACCTTTTTAATTTCAAATTGTATGGCTGACTCTGACATAAGCTGTGAAATCATTCTTTGTGTAAATGGATTCCCCTCTGCCTTCTTCCTTCTTCCATTGAAATAAATCTTCCATTGAATCATTTGAAAGGATGGAGTTTAACATTTTTTGACAATTTGAGTACTTCAGGCTGCTTTCTTTAACAACTGAAAGAATGGATCTTTTGGGCTGACAGACAAAAATATCACTACTATATATTAATACAATTAAATAAGTAAGAAATAAAATAACTGCCTCTTTGCAGTAAAACTCCTCCACTGATGAGTGGTGAACATGAGCCATATAATTTTCAGAGATAGTCTTCCAGATAACTCTTTCTTGGCTAGCTAAATTTTGGCATGTTACAAACTGAAGATTCACAGAAGGCTGGAGAAGCAAGACAGAGACACTTGGAAACATAAAATATAATGCATAGTTGCATTACACAACCTCTGTAGGAAAATTGAAAAGATTAGAATATCAGAGCAAGGGTCCTACATACCCAATACTGAAAGAAAACTTCAGGAGTGGAAAATAGTTCTTTTTTCTTTAACCTTTTGAAGCATGGAGGGCATTCATCTAGCATTTTGCACTTTCATTGTTATTCCTTCTTTTTCAATTATGTTGAATTTCCATAATGCTTCACTGTGACATTTCCTTAGCCTCAGCTTTCTTATAAGCATCTCATTCTTCCAGAAAAGAAATCACAGATAAAGTGGAAAACTACCAGCAAGGTTTTATACCAGCAGCTCTGAGTATGGGAAGGAGCTCAGCAGAGAAACACAGCATTTGGCTGAAGAAACACAAAACAGGTGGTTATAGGTCAGTTCACGTTCTTGTTAGACCAAATTACCTTAAAAAGCAATCCCACAGTGCTTAGTTTCTCAGCACATTCCATCTATAATGTCACCAACTGCACTTTGGGCACCAAGTAGTTCAGCTTCAGGTTATTGACATCAGTTAGAGTGATCTAGCTGATGCCACCTGGGCAGATTTTAGGCAGTTTAAAATTCTCTTTTAAACAATAAGTCTACTTCAAAATGAAACTCAAGCTCTTTTTTCTTCCACAAACTGTCACAGGCACTGTTGTCTTTGCTGTCAATGCAAGTAAATCATTGATATAGGATAAGAATAGTAATCAAGTGGGTTATGAAAACCCTTTAGGAGATACACCCCTGACTACTATTCTTCAGAAGGAATCATAAGATTATTGGTCTAAAGGAAACCATTAACACATTTGGATGCTGCAATTTAAAACTTAGAAATTATAACATCTGTAGCCATTCTCCTACTGTTCTCCCTCGTCATTTTCCTACCTCCCTTTCCCCACGGTGAATTGGGACCAATAAAAAAGGTAAAATGATAACAAAGTGCTCATCATGAAAATGCATACAGGGCAATCTCTGGCAGCAATGCCAACCCTTCAAACTTGTTTTACTCTGACTGCAATCATTAAAGGTTACTTTCATCCATCTAAGTTTAGAGGAAAGAACAGTCTTCATAACTATTAACCTCAACTTCTTTCAGATCATGCTCGTTCTCCTGAGTGAAGCACCAGATCAGTGAAGCAGCCCATCAGTGCTGTGCAGTAAAAGCCACGTTGCAGTATGGAATGTATTTTGGCTCGCTACACTGGCATAACATAGCATCTTTAAGAACAAACAGAAGCTGCTGACTCCTTAAAGGGCTACCTAGTCATAAGGAGTCCTGCCCATCATCCTCCCCCTTCTAGCCCACCTTTTCACACAGTGGTTTGCCTCCCACCCTTCATCCATAGTTCAGGGAAAAGGGTGGATTTGGGCATTCTTTGCTCACAGCCACCTGAGTTTATAGAAGGTGAGCTCTTTCCGAGCTGATCTATAAATGCAGTTATTTCTGGTCTGGTTCTGCCAAAATATTCTACTTTATCCTTTGGACCTGCAAAAAATAATCAATTTGGTTTTTTTTCAGATCCATTTTCTGTATTGGTTCCCTGCCAATCTATCAGATAAATGTAAGGAAAAATACCGAGAATACACAGCAGACAGTTGGAGAGGAAAACTGCAGCCTTTCTGAGAAAAAATGGCAGCTTAAATGTTCTCAATCTAAAACAAAATTTGTTAGGGGTTGCTAATAGCATGTTAACCTGCTGACCAGTTTACTTCCTGTGGTTTGTCCCACCTTTCCTTCTCTAGCACATAATACCTCGTTCCACTAATATTTTAATTTTTCTTTTCTCTTTGTTCTTTTATCTGTCTTATTTTCTCAGGGTATTTCTTGTTTGTTTTTAAGATTATGAGATCCTGAAGCACAAATGAGAAGCTCTCCTCTGCGCTAAGTATTCACTGCTGCTAGCAACAGTGAGGAGGGCTGGTGAGAACACTTTGAACCAATCATGTTTCTGAGGATTCGGACTAAGTGTCCAGTAAAAGAATGAGACAGAAACTTCATCTTTCCTATCTAAAAATGGATATCTTCAATGCAGCTCCATTTAATGATTTTTTTCAGACCTTACAAGTCACTTTCTTCAAAAAATATTCAAAGTTTTCACAAAATTTATATTCTTTTTGTTATATCCAAATAACATTTACAAGTAAGCAAATAAGTGTTCTTTATTGATGTTTAGTTCTTATCTAATCTTTATGGGTTTTTTTAGTTATTGTCTAATATTTGGGTCATAATTTAAATTTCAGATCATGTACTTTAAAGTATCATGATGAGACATCTGTGACTAGTTCTTTGAAATTATTCACATTTTTTCACTTAGGCTTTGCTCTATTCAGGAAGCGGTAAGAGGCCTTTTGATTTCTTTGTTGAAATCGTGGCTCCTTTGAACATTTGCATGGCTGTGCTCAGTTTCAGTACAGCAACAGCTTCACTCTTTATCTCTCCTCCTTTTTCTCTCTCTCCTTAGGAAAGTGGTGATCATTCCTACAAATTTACCTGTGTCTGTTTACTGCATGGTGAAAACTCTTTCCAGGGCCCATGGAGAAGCCATTCTACAAGATCAGGTGTAGCAGAGACACTTGTGTACTGCCATAGCAATGAGTCAGCAGTGCCCAGGCAGCCAGAAGGGATAACTCTAAACTTAACCCTTACCCATGGGGATATAATAAGATTTTTTGAAGAAAAATATCACATTATTTGAGACATAAAAAAATCATGAGAGCTAACAAAATTGCCCCATTTGTTTTGGTTTCCATCAGCCATGTGATGCTTTTTCTATTTTCCTATCTTACTGTGGTATTACAAGTTTTTTTCACAAAATGTTTGCAATTCACATTGGGATGTTGAGACAGAATGCAAAATCTGTACTGTTATAAAGAATGAGTGATTATAAAAGTTTAAATTAAAGAAATCATGCATGCAAACTTCCATGAAGCTTTTTAATAGAGTACTTAATAGTTTCATTCTTTATGCCTGAATATGAGCTACATAGCTTTTTATGATATCATTTATTTCACCTGTACATGCACTGTTCTACTCTTTACATAAAATGTACATGTTCTTAAAATAAACCTGACCTCTCAGTGACTCACTGTTAAAACCAGAAAGTTTGAAAACATGTTGATATGGTAAGCTCTTTGAAAAAAAAACAACAAACAAAGAAATAAGCAGGGAGGAAATGTTGTGTGGTTTGCAGACTGATCAGTATGAAAGAGCTGCTCATTTGCCCTCAGCATTGCTATGTAGCCTTGTGTTGCCCTCTGGCCAGCCATCAGAGCAAACAGATTCTTGAAACTTCTGCTTCGCTGCACCAGTTCCTAGTGCTGCCGTGCACAGAAAATTAGTACTCTTGAAATAAATGCAGTAAAAATAAATAAGAAAAAAGTGGAACAGGTGTTCAGTTTAATTTTAAATATTGATGTTGAAAGTTTCCTTCTCTCCAGACAATAAAAATTAACCAGTGTTTCACCAAACCATTAGATTTTCCCTGAGTAAACCTTTAGATCTTTAAATGACTACACAGAGAGGTATTTCCATGTGTCAAATGTTTCAAAAGTCTGTGGATGTTTTTTAAAAGCTTTTTTTGGTTAAATAAATATAAATAGATCATGTTATTTAGAGGTGAACTACAGAGCTATTTTAATTTGCTATGACTCAATGGAAGCAAACCTACACAGACGTGGATATTAAAAATAGACCTATTGTATGGTCACATTAGGTTTATTATTTTGTGCAGGTACAATCTTAAATTAAGATTAAGCCTGTACTATTTGGATGCCTAGTGTAAAATCTGTTTTAACAAAGCTTGCATCCCTGAATAGCCAGTGACAGATCTTATTAACCTTCTCCTACACTGACTACCCTTGCTTTCTGCATAAAGCAGGCTCCCCTGTAAGCCTGAGGTAGAAATTCTTGCTTTGGGGGACCTCTCTGTGTCCTTTAACTATTTTGGGAGAATTGTGTCTTTGCAGAAGTCAAGGGCATTTGAGTCAGGAACCTGTCTTCCACTGGAAGCTTACAGGATGAATAGAAAACTGCTGATCCAGTCTGAAGAAAGATGTTAGGTAAAGAGGGTGATGCTGCATTTTCAATACTTGACTTGTGTATTAGAGGAGTTCCCAGAAATGGAATCTGTCTTTCCCAGAGTTCAGGGCACCCTCTCAGCAAGCATCTGCCATCCCCAGGATGAGCAGCAGGCAGCTTTATTCTCAGCATGAGCGTGTGCTCTCCCCACAGCTCTCCTCACAACCACAGCACTGTGTGTAGTCTTATGAGGCCCATCAAGCAGCACTTCCACAAGGCACAAATGAACCTCACTCCTACATGGCAGCTAGGCCATGTGTTTGTGGACAACAGGAAAAAAGGGTCCTGGCACATATTCCTAGCTCATGGCCGTATTTGATTTGCAGTCAATTATGCACTAAGACAAAACTTATTTGCATTGCAGGGTGCTTTAACTGCCTGCAGGGTCAACAACAACATCTTAAACCCAGGAAAGCTTTAACTTCAGTAGGGGTGAAGCTGTGGGTGTGATATAGGTCAGCTGAACCTGGATCAAGCAGAGTTTTAGCAGGTTATAAGAAAAGACATGGCCAGCCCAAGCTTCCATGGCTCAGGCTCAGCTGAAGACCCTTGAGATGTGGGTGGTGGAGGGACAAGCACTGGAAAACAGGCATCCTTGACTGTCCTCAAGGGCTTGCCCATTTTAAGACTTCTAAATCTTTAATTTTGTCCAGCTGTAAACCAACTCAGTGGCTAAAACATACTAGAAAGCAGCCCACAGGAAATAATTCACTGCTGGGTAGAGGTCTCACAGATGACTTTGACAGATCACATCAAGGCAAGCTACTTTTTCCCAAAGGCAATGCTGTTGGGTTAGCTAGGTTCATTATCCCTACTGAAGAATCACTTTGTACAATATCACTTTAGGTTGTAGTCTTTGGTTGGACAGATTTAGGGCAAAGCATCTTTACACAATTTCACACTGGGCTGTGAGGGTGAAAGAAGGCCCTAACTCAAAGGAAAAGTAATTTTTAATCTTCACAGTGAATCACTGATTTTAACAATGACAGCTGCTGTGCACACTTTGTCAGCCTGAAGTTACACTGCAAAACCACTGTGACATTCAATATTGCAAGTCAGAATCTGGCTATGGCAAGACACAGCCCTGACATACAAGATAGAAAATTTTGTCCCCATATGCTTCTCTGCTGGAAGATTGAATTTTATCCCTGTGAAACAGTTGACCAAAAAAAAAAATCAATAAATCTTTAGTTCTAAAGGTAATTTTCTGGCACCAGAGTGGAAGGATGTCTAGAACTCATGTAAACATCACTTGTCTCAAACAATAAACTTTATCTTTCTGAGACCAGTTTTGTGCCTAAATAACCAATTAGCAAGATTCAGGGTAAATTTCCTGTATTCCTCAATTTGAAGAAGGACCTGAAATTGTTGTCTTCCTATTTTATGCAGGTATCTTAGCCATTAGATTTAGGAGTATTCATATTGCAAATTAAAATAATATTTAAATTTAACTGTTTAATATTTAAATGAAAGAAAGGCTACAGAAATCACAATAATGCATAACACAGATATGTCTGAATTTCAGCTGTTGTTTCAAGCTAGCCATGTTAACAAATATATCTATACATTAAATTATTCTGGTATACACCTGGGAGGAGAGTACACATCACATAGCAATCAGGAATTCGGTGTTTTGAAAAAGACCCAGTCTGGTTGAACTGGTTTGGAAACTGCACTGAATACAACTACACTAGTATAATGATCAAGAGAATATTGAGCTTGAAGATCCAGCTGGGTCTATGTCATAACTGTGTTCTGCCAGGGTTTATGCAGTACATGAGTGGAAAACCCAGATCTGCCATTAGGAAAGGGTCAACATTTAAGTGCCAAAGTGTTTAAATCAAGTCCAGGATTATGTAGATTCTGACAATGTACACAACTTATTTATTAAATTGTTTATCTTATCTATTTATGATCCTTAATCTAGGATATTCAAGAGAAGCAACTTTCTTAATGTAGAAAAGTCTGACTGTGTTCTTCTAAAAATGCCCAAGATTATGCCAAAATTTACAGCTGTGGGGGTTCTCTTCTGCCAGTTCCCATTATGGCTTTATCATCAGCCTTGTCATTTTCCTTACCACGCTACCCTTTGATGATAGCATTTGTCTTCTCAGATTAATTTCTTTTTGGTGGTAATTACATACAGTTATTTTCAGCCTGATAAACTAATCAGTACAGTTGAAAAGAAGCACCAAGATCATTGGCATTCTGAAAATTATGGCCTCAGACAACTGCATCCCACCTGTAAATTTACCTGAAAACTACCTTTTCCCCGGTGCCAGATTAAATGCTTGCTGATTATTACTTATCTCCTTTTTCTGACATTCAGAAACTTTTTGGTTCTGAATCTATTTTTATTCTTGGGCAGATTAAAACTCATTTTCTGTTGAATCTTAAATATGGATGACTTCACATTTTATCATCCTGATTTATTCACCAGTACAAACTCAACACACTTTAAAAAAAAGAGTTTCTTATTTTCCGCATGCATATTCATTAGCAGGTGGAAAGGATCATACACAATCACAGTGCTTACTGAGGCAATTTGCCTGCATCTGCCCACTTTTTATTGTTTCAGGTCACCTGTCATTTAGAATTATTTCTGTCCCTGCTGTAGCACAGAACACCCTGCTTCACTAAATGCCATCCGTACATATAATGAAAGAGTAAGTCCTTCAGAGCGAGGAAGATGCCAAAAAGAAGGAAATAATTTAGTAAAAAAAAAAAGAAAAAAACAAAAAAACATACTAGAGATCAAAGGGGAACTTGTGACAAATGACTGACAGTGATGCTGCCATGCCTGATCTGTTTCACATTGGCAACATTGGAGGCGGTTTTGCCATCTGTGTTTCCAGGTGGGAATAAAGGACATCAGAGAGAAAAATCTCTGGTGCTGAAGAGCAGAAATTGTGTTGTGGGCAAGAATGGTAAAAAATTGCTCGGACAGCCAGAATAAGCTCTTCTCAGGGTAAAAAGGAGAGGGTACAGTTTTGCTGTTTAGCACAGAACACAACCCATACTATCAAATTGCTTTGGGCATTTATTTAATATCTGATTGCCTATGGCCAGCCATCTACTGCTCTTTACAAGCAGACATTAAAGACTCTGTAATGTTCCACATGCACTGCGGGGCCTCTAATCCCTTCTTCCTGTTTATTTTGTTGGGTTTAAGTCCACTGGTTTTAGTGCAACCACACTGGCACAGAACTGGAATAAGACAGGACTTTATGGTGTCATAAAAGCTGTCCACCCCACACGGTACCATGTCAGCTTGTGCATACACTATTTTGGTGCTTTCATGCTGAATAGGAATTGTAGTTCACCTTTTCTCTAATTATATTCCAAACTTCAATTGAAAGAAGAATCTATCATTTTGAATACGAGTAAGCACTAAAAATAAAACCACAGAGAAAAAAATACACCCTTCGCTTTTCTCTCATTTAGAAGAGATTTTCTGACTTCCTTGTAATGGGCAAAAATGCACTTTCTCAGCTGTAATGGGAACAAATTTACTAGACTATTTACAGCACACCTGGTAACTTGCTGTGCCAAGAAATCTTTTGAAGAAAGGATTTTTTTTCTGAGATCCACATTTTAATTCCCTGGTGTTTCTCTCTGGACTTCCTTGCTGTACAGAACAGATATTCTCCATAATCACGTTTCTAATTATTTTTTTTATGAGCAGGGAGAAGTCACCACATTTTTGATTGGATGAACAAAATTTAATATTAGTTAACCCACCTTATTTCCTGCTTCAGGGAGCCATTAGATTTAATGGAGAAGTAATTCTGACATTCCTGACTCAGACTGACAATCAGTTTCTTATAGTTACATTAGGAGCATACTCTGGGCTAGAAGATCTTCTGACAACTTGCATAGTTATAGATATATTGATTCACTCTGATTTACCTTCCATGTATTTATATTTAAAGAGTTGGCTTGAGTTTTCCTAATGAGATGTCGCCTCAATTTCACTATTTAATGTTTATGTTACTGCAGTTTTATGTCATTTGTCTCAGCATGGTTAAAGGATCAGCGGAGGGATCAGCAGACTTCAGACACGACCTCACAGGGTGTCCTTGCAGTTATGAACTAACTAGTCCATAATGCATAAGAGAAACTACTTTGGAAATATAAAGTTGTCTTTTTTTCTTCAGGACAAAAAGGTACCAATCTCTAGCTGAACAATAATCTGTAGTGCTTCTTTATAAGCCTTTTCTGAACTTAGCTTTTGTTTTCCTGTTAGCAGGGATCTGCAGATATTTGAGGAACTGCTTTCCTTTTCTGAAATTATTTAAGAATTACTTCTATCCTTCAGCAATAAATTCCATGGGACAACTTTTGGACATGACTTTGTTCACATTTATTTCAAGTATTGCACACCTGAACAGATAACATAGAACACGCTGTACTGCACTGGTGTACACCATGGTGGCTCTCTAGCTGCCTCTGCTATTCTTAAAAATTACTTTTTTTCTTTTCTATAGATTGATGAAGATTATTTTGTCATCATATAATTATCTATTTGGTACTGACCTATTTCAAAAAGAGCTTTTTCTCTCCTTGGGGTGAAAGCACTATTGCAAACCCAATAAGAAAAGGATATTCTGAAATCTACTTTCTTAGCTGAAATCATTTTTTTATACTGACAAGGGGCCTCTGCAGAGGTTTATTATAGGACTGACTTATCTGCAACAAATTCATTTGAATATTAACCACTTGACCTATGTTATAGCCACTACCCAAGATGGCACAAAATTGACCTGCACACTCCTAGAAGAATTACAAATGGAGCTGGGTCACAGATTCTGGTAAGTGAACTGGGACTTCGCAAAACACTTTGAAATATTAGCTAATGTATTATGCTCATTGTTTTACTGAAGACTAGGCTCAGCAGGGGATGGAGATATTTTGCAACTGCAGTAGTCATAAAAGATTAATCATGACAGACAGCGTTGCAGTCTTTTCTAATATGTAGCAAGTTTTGAATAAAGCAATTTCCTAGCACTGGTGAGACCAGACAAGAGTTAAAAATTGCCCCAATGAGAGCAATATTATTACCTATGTCTTGGCAAAGGGCAAAGGCCTGAATCTGGACTGAAATTCATTTATGTTGGGAGCTAAATATACATGGAGAAAGAAACTTTCAGACTCAAGAATTTAGCCTTGCAGCCTTCATTACAGGCTGTTGCAGAAACCGCAATTTCCTAGCCGATTTGCTTTGTTACTAGCAGAAAATCTTCCTTTCTTACACATCTCTGACAGCCTCGCACAGTTCTGTGCATGACTGTCAGAACTGGTGACTTTCTATAACATAGGCTGTTTATGTTTGAGCCCCTGTCCTCCTTTTAGTATTTTGTTTCTTGTTGATCTCTCTTTACTCAATTTAGGATTTAAAATACCTCTGAGACAGTTATTTTAGAGATCAAGCTACATTTTGATTTAGCTTTGTAAAATAAGTATAATAATAACATAAAACACTATTGCCAAAAGGGATAAGACTGCTGTTGGGAGTACAGCTTCTTCCAAGCTAATAGAGACCAACTGCTATCACTTCCCATGCAGGGACTTCTCACTGAATGTTTCACAAGACACAGACCTGACATGTTAAAAGTCCATCAATGGATTTGTCTGTGATCTGTGAGGGTGTTGAGTATAGGTGGCCATGGAAGGCAGTGGGTCAAGGGCTTTTAGAGGGCTTGGGTTGCCATGGGCCATCACTCAGGCAGGGAAGGTTCAATTCTCTCAATTAATTTGTGTTAAGAACTTGTGATCTGGGCATTAAACCTATGCTAACTCTTGTCTTCGTTATTTGGCTATGCAAACTGCAGCTCAGCTTTGAACAGTCATTAAAATCTAGAGAGAGAAGACTGAAGGTGTCACATTTTAATTTTTTTAAATGTGTGGGGATAAGACTCACTATTTTACAGCCTCCACAGAGAAAGTGGAAGGCTATTTACATGGTCTATTAGGGGTAAAATCTCACTTTAAAGATTATTGCACAGGTACAATGATCTGTGTTTTGGAGGAAGAATATTATGTTCAAGAGTCTCAGAATTTGTGTTCTATTGCTCCTATGACATATCAGTGTGTGTAAATATGGAAGAAATTAACATTCCTTAAAAAGGAGGGAACTGGATAGGATATCTTCTTCATGGCTTACTTCATGGCTTACTTCACTTGCTACCTACTTACCTGCCTTACAGCTGCTCAGGTCACAACACATCAAAGAAAAACTTCTCATGGCAAGACTAGGCATGATGACATCAATAGCATTATTTCAGGTCAAAGTTTTCACAGTCAAGTTTATTTAAACAAATCTCCTCGATAGTCTCTACAGACTGACAACAATTACTGGCTGGTAAAAATAGGAGAACTTTCACAAGTTTCAGCTTTAGCACACCTAGTAGTGACCTGCACATTAAAACTTTCTCTATATATTTGAAGATAGTAAGCTATTTAAGGTAACAGCAGCACCTTCTATCCCTAATGAAGAGCACAGTACTGACACAGTGCTTTCTTAAAAGTCTTTGGCTTCTTTGTTAGTACCTGATGCAACGTCTCTTTGTCACGCAGTTCCTTCTCTCCCCATTAACAGTAGCAGCCCAGCCTGTCACACTATTTTTAAATCACAGATTTGCCATTTTCAAAGAAAAGAAAAGAATCTGCTAGCAGTGAATAAAATGGTTATCTGCTTTGATGTAAATGACCTGCTTTATTTGAAGTCTATTTATAAAAATGTATAAAACAAACTTAAAATTTGTATGCGATACTCTGTCTTTCAACTCTGAGATAATGATTTTTAGCTTCCTCCTGGAAATGAGACTCTTTTCTGCTGTCCCTTCTTTGTCTTCACCTGAAAATCAGCTTTCATAAAATACTATTCTGCATATTTTAATGGCTGATGTAATCAAGAAAATGCATAAAGTTGTAATTGAGCTCACTCACTTAAGGCTCTGCTACTGCAATTGCCGTCTAGATCCCAACTGCTGTCACAGCAAAAACACTGAATCAGTGACAATTTTCTCATTTTATCTGCCCACAATGGGTAATTGTAATTCTGTCCTGGTGGGTTTACTAAAAATGTCTTTGTGAAAGCCTCCTCCTCCATATGGTGACAGATAAGAGAATATGCTGTAATCCCTATTCTTTGTACAGGGAGCTGCTTGCCACTTTGACAGAGAGAATGAACTCTCAAGGCCATTTTTTTAAATTATTTATCTGGTCATTGCTATAGATTCATTTTCTGAACTATCAATTTCTTGTCCCTTTCATTTTCAGCACTCATCTACTGAGAATGTTTTGTTGTTCATAATGCAAAGAAGTTCTTACAGGAGTAAAAAATGCGTTTTCTATCTATTTGACTTGACAGCAATCCTCTCAGAAACCTTAAGCAGTGTTGGGCTTCCATTCAATTAAAGATAGTGTGTGTAGAAAAGGCTCAACATGCTATGTCCAAAATGTTATTATTCACCTAAACTGAGAAGTAACTCTCTAAGTCCTAAACACTAATCCTAAATATGAGTGTTCAATGTCCAAAATGCCCTGGGTGAATTCATGTTCCCTAAGCATCTTTTCCCAATATTTAATTTCCCTTGTACACCTTTATCTTACCAGGTTAAAAACTCAGCACTAAATTAAACCAAGTATCATTTGCCAATCAGGCCAGGACCTAGATTTTTATAGATTATCACCAGAGTAGTGTAAATCTGTGATCGTTACTAAATAAACTGGGAGCTTCCTCTTCAAAAGAGAAAAATAAATCTGAGGAAGCTCTTCATGTAACAGCAGAGTAGGTGTAACTCTTTGTTTAATTTTGTCACCTGCTGAGGAGATTCAGACCAGACACTTGTCAGCCCCTTTCAAAGCTGCCCTACCTACAGGAATGGGGGTTAATCTCTGCTGTGTGGCGCTGTTGGTGCACACCTGGGCAGCTCTGGGTGTGCTTTGGAGTGAAGGAGAGGGACACAGGAATTCATTCTTCTTTTTGGTCGTATAGTTTAAAAAAAGTATTCAATTACTCCAATGCTTTATCCTCATGCGGACTATAATATATCCTTCTGCTGCTGTGTTCCAGAGGGTAATACAGGTTCCTCCTCCATTTGTGAAAGTAGTTTTAAAATAAGCTGAAGGCCTTGTTTTAGAGGGGGGTTCAAAGTTACAAACACTAACCCAAAGTTACAAACAGTGAGGGTGTGGTAACTCTAAACTAGTCTGAAAGTCTATATTTAGGACATATGCTTGGTGATTCTTATTAAAAAAACTTTCACCATTACCTCACATGTCGGTTTCTCTTTCCTAAACATGTGTGAATTTTTTTGGAACTTCCTTCAAAGTGCCTGGATGTATCTAAGTGAAATAATGCAAAGAAACTTAAATAGCTCGAATTCAAAACCAGGTATTTTTAGTCTGGCCATTGCAATGCTTAGCATCAGAGTATCTAAACACATTATTCAATTTAATTTTTTTTAGTTAGCACGTGGATCTGACTCATAGGTCCATGAGTTGAACTGGTTCTGTATTGAATTTTCAGATTGACAGTGACATTACTGAGACAAGATATTCAGTCTAAGAATAGCATATGTGTGGGGAAAATACTAGTTTAGAAGGCAATTTTTTATAAAAAACTTATTCTTTCAGTAATTTTTGAAATAAAAACAATTTTAAAAGGAAAAATTTACATATTTCATCACAACAGAGAAATATTAAGTGATTTTATGGTTTTGCTTTATCTATTCTTTCCTACAAAAAAAAAACAAACAAATTATATTCACAGAGTTTAAAAAAAAAAGAAGGGAGTAATATAGGTATTATTCTTGCTAATTATTTCTCATACACACAAAATTTTGGCTCTGAAATTCCTTAAATGTGTTTTCTCTAGACTAAATATTCAACTGATTGGTATGTTGCCTAAAATCCTTGTTAATCTACTGCCTTGGTATCTTCCATGTGTTCATAACATCAGCAAGTCAGATAAAAGAAGAAAAGAAGTCTGACAGTATCTTAGTTGCTACCTTTGCTAGATGAAGTCAGGTCCAGAATTCAGGAGCCTGCTGCATTAAAATGGGTTACATTACCATTGGTCTGAAAAAAAAGTCATCTAAGCAGTATCATTTGGGAGCAGGGACTGAAGTCCTTGCTGTCTAATTTGCATAACTGCAATCTTACACCACTGGCAGGTAAGACCAATTATATTTCTGCTCAGGTCCAAATTTTATTTTTTCTCAGGGACTAAAGGGAGAGTTAGGTGTCTGCCTACCTAAAAATGATCACAGCGGATCATGAGGGTGACCTGCCAATGGAGGTCCTCCTAAATTTTCAGGCCATTTAGGAAAATGCATAGTAAATAAAAATCTCTATCAGATCCTGGGCAGAAGGCGAACTCAACTGCAATCTACATTTAGATGGTATTTAAGAGGATCAGACCTCAACCAGACTCATGAAGAAAACTACATATTTGATCTTGTGCATTCGAAAAACTCAGATGTGTTGTTAGACCCTCAGATTAGAACTGATATGAGTTACAGAGCAAAGGAATAAGAATCTGCAGCAAGAAACAATTTAGCGCAAATAGGTAGCAGCTATTCTGTATGGTATTTGATATCCCAAAATAGAAATGAAATATGATCCAAAAGGTGATAAGTGAACAAACAAAATTGATTTGTACGAAGAGGAGGAGGGAGATGGGTAGGAGCATTGCAATTGACTTTGTTGTGTTACACCAGGGAATGGAGGCTGAATGAAATATGTTTAGTTTGAATCTGAGCTGCCACTCACAGCCCTTTGATTAAAAATAAAAAACTGTTGTATCATGACATGCAGCATTCTCAATCTACTATTCCCAATGAAAAAGCATTTTATGTAGCTGCACTGCACTGCATTTCAGATGTCTAGTTTTAGGTTATGTAAATAGGCATGATAAATGACTAGTTACAGAGGGGCTGATATCTGATATTACAAAAAACGAAATAAAAGATAGGAGGAAAGTACTCCGATGAAAATGGGTTATCTAGCATCAGATATGAAACTTGCTAATGGCAAAGGGCTAAATCATTCCTGAGACCTGATATTATTTGTAATTTGTAAATCTCAACATTTCCTCCTAACCATCAACCACAAAAGTATCTGATGTCTAGAGTGAAGTGGCACAGCAGCACAGAAGGAAGATGCTTTCTCAATTCAAAGGCATAAAACTAATTGATAGGTGCAAAACCTATTTTTAAGGAACTGATTTTCGTCAAATGAGTAAGTGGTACAGAATTGTTGTGAAGATTATTTATTTCTATCATGCTGATAATACATTCAAATCTGTTAGATTTTTACTGAAGAGGTTATAAATTAACATCTCAGGTTGTGATTTTTAATTAGGTGAACATCAATATTAATAACCATCTGTGACTCATCTACATTTTTCTGGTTTAATTCCATACCATATAGGACTGAAAAATGCATGTATACAATTGAAAAATAAGGAAAGAAAGCAATGGACTTTGAAGAAAATATATTAGATACATCATGTAATCGCTAATCAGACTCGCTAAAAATCCAGTATCTACAATTATTTATGTGCTTTTATCAATAGAAAGGAATCAGTCATTTTGATATATTTTTGTGTTAAGTTTTGTTTAACAGTACAATTAATCTTTCAACCTAAGGAGGGAATTGTTTAATACACATTTCCCCCTTTCTTCCCTGACTGAGATGGAGCATTCTGAATGTCATTCAATCATACTTTTTATTCTTTCTTGATATTGATTAGCCTGGACTAAACTTTTGCTAATATAACTTCAGTATAAGTGCTCAATCATTCCAAGAAGCTGGGGATTTCTCTATCATCATTTTCACTAGGCATTGTGAGGGCAAATTTTAGCTGACCACATATTCAACTTTTCAGAACAGAGCCATTATTTTTGTAGGAAAGACACTGAAGGAAAGTAATTTGTGAACTCAGGAACAAGACTTGGTTGATCAACCACAAGATTCTGTCAAGAAATTTTCCACCCATATTTCTTCTGGATGAAACAACTTCAGCATTGCTCTTTTGAAGCCCTTGTAGCGACACTGATTTCAGCTTCCCAGAAGAACTGCTGAAAGGGTCTCCACACTGACACAAAATAAATATGGAAAATAGTAGGGTTAGAAGGTTGTTCAGCAGAGTTATATTTACAGTGACAGTGACCCAAGGATTCTAAACACTCTGTGTGATTGATTAGCAGCTCCTGCTCACCCAGACTGCCCGCAGCCCAACTACCAGCTCTCATCCTTAGGAGGTTGCTAACTTTTGCAGCCTGGAGGACACCTTTTCCATACAAACCTGCCTTTGTCCCCTGGCAGACTGGGGACTTCTCAACATGCACTGCACTTTTTCAGAACGAGAGAGATAAAGAGTTATAGTCAAAAGAGGTGCCTAAGAGTGCAAGTGAGATACCTCAGTGCAGCCCTGAAAGTATGTAAGTTTTATAAGTTCCAAATTTTAAACTCAAATATTCTTCAACCACTCACAGCCATCTTAGCATACCTGGACAAGTTTTACAGCTGTCACAGAACAGCTGTTTGGCAATGATTTCAATGAACTACATGTAAAAATAGTTATTTATTCACTCTAGTGGTCTGTGGACTTGGTACTGTAGATTGTATGGAGTGTGAAGAGGACATTTTCAAAAACAGTAACTTTTTGAAAATAGATATATTTTACAGAGAGTTTGTGTGTTTGAGATTTTGTTTTGTCTTCTTTTTTGGGGGTATTTTGTTTGGTTGGTTGATTTTTGGTTTGGGGATTTTTTATTTAGAGGGAGTATTCTGGTGATGTGTGAGGCAGGGCTTTAACACAACCATGAAAGAGAGAAATATTGTTTATATTTGAAAACAATTACAGGTTTTGGTAGAGTTAACTTCTCCAGTCCAGAGAATATTAACAATCTTGTATCAGATGCTCCATGCTTTAATCATCTTTGTGCCCCTTCACTGGACCTGTTTCAGTATCTCTGTATGCTGCTTGTACTGAGGACCCCAGGAATGGACTCAGCACTCTACATATGTCCCACTGGGGCTGCGCAGAAGGAAAGGATCACCTCCCTTGGACTGCTGGCAACACTCCTCCTCTTATAACCCCAGCTGCTGTTGGCCTTCTTTGCTGTGAGGATGCATTGCTGGCTTGGTCTCCACCAGCAGGACCCTCATGCCTTTTCTCATAAAGCTGTTTTCCAGTCAGGCACCCCACAGTGTGCACTGGTGCATGGGATGATTCCTCCCCAGGCACAGGGCTTTGTGTTTCCCAGCCATGAACTTCATGAGATCCCTGCCATGCCATTTCTCCAGCCCTTCAAGGTTCCTCAGAACAGCAGGACAGTAACCTGGGATATCAGCCACTCCACCCTGCAATTTTGCATCACCTGCAAACGTGCTGAGGGAGTGTTCTGCCCCATCACTCAGATGATTAATAAAGATGCTATGATGTATTCTTCACAGTATTGACCCCTAGGGTATACCACCTGTGACTGGTTTCAAGCTGGACTTTGTACCATAGGTCACAACATTGTGAGGTCAGCAGTTTATTTTCAATCCTCTTTACTGTGCATGTATTTAGTCTGTACTTCATCAATTTGTCTAGAAGTACGCTAAGCAGTGTCCAATATCAAAATTATTCCTGGATTCAAGATAAACAATAACCATGGCTTTCCCTTCATTCACTAAAACAATCATTTCATTACAAAAGACTATTAGATTGGTCAAGCATGATTTCCCCTTGGTAAATCTATGCTGTTCTTCTTTCAGTCATGTTCTACTTCTTAGTACATTTGGAGATGGTTTTCAGGAGGATTTGCTCAATTACCTCCACAGGGATTGAAGTGAGGCTGAAAAACCTCACCTTACAGGCTAAACAAAAATAGCAACCAAGGAAAATCTGGCATATGACACTTACAAAGACCACGGGTTAAGAAGACACTTGAGTAATGGATCTGCAGCCTCCTCTTTCCTCTGAGCAACCACAAGAAAAATCACAATGCAAGACTGAGTACCTTTCAGGATAGATACTGAGGTTCACATTTCACAGGTACAAGGCTGTGACTGCTCTTCCAGTCTCTGACAAATGCAGATCCTAGCTATGGCAGGCCCACTGAGGTCAAAAGAGGAAAATGGTGACACATCTCTGAAATACTGCAGCAACAGCAATTGAACAGGGCTTGTGAGTCTGATACAAATGCATAATCAGTTTTAACAGTTTCCTCTCCTTTAACAGTTTCTGAGAAAAAATGTGAGAAAAGTCTCCCTCTCTTGCTTCAAAGAACAGGAGGGTGAAGCCACCACTAGTAAATGAACTGCAGAAGAGAGGACAGACTGTGTGGTTCCAGTATTTGGTGTGACATGAGAACCTCACCACTTTTAACATGGCCTTAAGTGCCAAAGGTGCTGGATTTCAATGCAGGACATGGCATTCACTGAAGGGATATAACCTATAATCATTGTGAGTTAGTTGTACAAGCCCTGGAAAATCCTACTTGTAATCTGTTTATGGTATTCTCACTAATTAAGTGATACTGTGTTTAGAAGCGGGTGGGAAAGGAATACAAATTGTGCAATAAAGGGAGCATGAAGCACCTCTGTGCACTGTAGAAACACTAAGAAAGAAAAACATAAAAATACTGAAGGAGAACAAACCTGTCTATCTTCTTTGTGGTTAGTTTGTTGCATGCTGAGTGCATTTATGTGTAATACTCATATCACCAAAAGTAACCACAGCTTTGTAGTGCCATGCTGAGAAACATGCCCTCAAGCAAGTGACTTCCTAGAAAATGATGTTACAGCATCAGTGTATCAATGGCTTTATTGCTCCACAGTGTAGTTTCCAGCAGGCTGTACTTCTGGGAGCAAAACAAGACACTGCTTTCTTGGCAAAAGTGTTCTTGTAAAAATCTAACAGTATAGTTACAGGTTAGAAAATAATTCCCATTCTCCGGTGGTAATTGCCACCTTTCTTCTTCGGGTTTCTTCTCTATGCTGTAAGTATTCGCAGTTTTCTCTGCAAGCAAATAGATCTCTATTTAAAAGCATGGCTGACTGGCTAATAATGCTGGAGTGTACATTACGCTTGAATCAACAAGCAAGGGTAGATCTACTGCTTCTTGGGGGAGGAGTAACATATGTTTACTGTCTGGCTATAGTCACAGTTGATTAAATCATTGGCTGATGCAGAATAGATAGCAGTATATAAGCACTAGTGTTGCTTAGGGTTGTGTTTGCTTAATCACGCAGAGTACAATATCATCTATGGCATTAAAGCATGAGGTCTCTGAAATCATATAAGTGTGCTTTCTGCCTCTAATTTTGTGTAGAGAATTATCATTGAAGACATTTTTTTCCTTCATGGAAAGGCCAAAACCAAAGTAAAGCAAAACAATAAACCAAACCCTGCCCTCTACAGCTTTGAGCCTACGTTCCATGCGGTGGGGGGGGGGGATATTTGATCTTTTCAACTTTTTAGATTTCAATTGCCTTATGTATCTTAGAATGAAAGGATGTTTACTTTAAATATTTACATTTTACCCAGCAATCAGTTTTAGGTTAAAACAATAAAATACTTTTGCAATACTTTTATTTTTTGCCGTACAGCTCATGCTACTGTCAGTCAATTCAAAGTCATTGTTACAGCTGTCACTGGTAGGCTATAAAGAGCATAAAACCTTGAGAGTTTGCACACCCCAAGGTGTATACTTCAAGGCTGTTCTCTCAAAAATTTGCAATTAAACTAACACATACCTCATTTAACCATCTAGGTGACAAAAGCACAGGTCATGCAATTTTGTGCTAATGTGTGTTCCCAGAACTGACTGAGGAGACAAGATTGTAGTTTAATCCCAGGGACAGAGTTAGTGAGACATGAAAGAGAAAAGGATCTTGAAGGATGTATCTGGAAAGTGTTCATATGGGTACTGATACTTGATAAAATGTAGAACAAGTCAATATGCCACTGAAACAATAAAAAAGCTTATGCCAAAGCATTTTGGAAGAAGGTTAGTTCTCATAACCAAATGTGACAAAGAAACCCAAGTCATCCATTCTTGACTGAGGGAATAAATTAGGGCTGCAGCTGGGTCCAATGACACTTCTGTTTTAACAATGACCATATCTCCTGAGCTGTGTAGGTCTCTCACAGCCAGGTCTTATTTACTGCATTTCCCTTTCAACTCATCCTGGCAATCCAATACAGGAGAACACAGGGCAACCTCTGTCTAGAGGGACAGGAACATGGCAGTGTGCCAGAGCTGCAGGCTGGTATCTGGTGGGGATCTGCCACACCTTCCCCATGGCAGCCTGCTATTTGCTGCCCGATGCTGAGCTACCCAGGCTCTGTGTGGACACCTCACCACATTTTGCACAGTCAATATTCCAGGAGACTCGGGGTCACTGCAGACAGCTGAGGTGACCCAATGCTTCCCAAGAGTATACTGGTCCTGGTCTGTCCCTGAGGCACAGCACACCCTCGGGCAGCTATTCACCATTCAGCAGGCAGTCACTGCTCCCTGGATGCCCACTCCACTTTAGAGCACACTCTTAAAGGGGGAGGAAGCTACATGCAACTCAGAGGGGTAATGTTAGATGCCACAGCTTGCTCTGTAGAAATTGAGCAATTCTTCTACTCCCTCTGAGACTCAAGTGCCCTCTCAAGGTCAAGATACACTTGCATAGTGGGTGTCCATTCTTGATATAGGGTATCTGAGATGAATATCTCACATCTCTGATTCAGCAGATCATTACTCTTGCTCTGAGTCTGGAGGATTACAAATTTTGGACTCTATCATCCAAATCAGTTGCTTTATTAAATGCATGTCAGAACTGAAGCAACAACAACACTTCAGCGCTCCCTAGAAACGATCCCTGTGAAGAGGATGGGACAGCAGGAATTCACAAAAATGCGGGCACTGGAGAAGAGGATAAAATGTTATTCAGTGCACTATTTTTCAGTAATTTGCTCCTCTTTACAATGACTTTGAATAGCTCCAGCCAGTTTTCTGGCAACAGAGGCAAACTTCACTGCTGGAAGTCCATTCAAGATTAAAACACATAAGTTAAAGCTGTGAACTAATTTTCTAAGATCCCTTTAGAGTGTATTGGTTTTACATAGCCAGGTTTAGGGAGCAGAGGGAAGGGGTGGAGGGGAGTGGGAGGCTGCAGGGGTGGCTTCCACCAGAAGCTGCCCCCATGTCCCACAGATATAGTTTCAGCTGGCCCCAAGGTGGACCTGCCACTGGCCAAAGCCAAGTCCATCAGTGGTGGTGGTAGCGCCTCTTGGACAACAGATTTTTTAAAAAAGGGCAGCTACAGCTGGGAGAGAGATTATGGGAAAGCAAAACACACTGCAGACATCGAGGTCGGGGCAGAAAGGGTGAGAGGATGTGCTCCAGGTGCCAGAGCAGACATTTCCCTGCAGTCCATGGTGCAGCATGTGGTGAGGCAGGATGTGACCCTCCAGTCCATGGACATCCATAGAGGAGCAGAAATCCAACTGCAGCCTGTGGAGGAGCCCACACTGGAGCAGGAGAGGAGTGTGAAGAGTCCTGCCCTTGAGAAGTGAGCAGCAGAGACAACATGTGAAGAACTGATGACAGCCCCTATTCCCCTTCCACATGCACTGCTGAGGCAGAAGGTAGAGAAAACTGGGAATGGAACTAATCCTGGGAAAAAGGTGGGGGGGGAGGAAGGTGGGGGGGAGGGTGTTTTGCTTTTTTTGGTTTTATTTCTCATTATTCTACTTTGATTTTGTTGGTAACAAATTAAAGTAAATTTCCTGTGTTGAGCCTATTTTGCCCATAATGGTAACTGGTGATTGATCTCTCCCTGTCCTTATTTTGGCCCATATTGATTTTATTATATTTTCTGTCCCCTGCCCAGGAGGGAAGGAGTAACACAGCTTTGGAGGTCATCTGACATCCAGCCAGGGTCAATCCATTTCCCCATTATCACCAGTGAAGATCTATTTAATGCATCTGTGGAGGCTAGGAAGCAGAATGCTATCTGGTGTCTCAGGCTTGGATGATTCACTCTGGGTGTGATACACTGCCTTGACTTGATCTCCTTTGCCTACTGTGGGAGCTGCAGGAGCTCACTCCAATGCACACTTGAATCCAGGTGTCTTTTGAGGGTGAAATTTCTTCCCAGGTCTCAATATCAGAGGAGAGCTGGAGTGAAGGAGCACTGTCACACAGGGGTGGCCCAAGTGTTCATGTAACAAAAAAATGGAGAGAGGCTCTAAGGCTACTGTGGAGGCAAACATCTATCTCCTCACTGTGCTGAGTTGTTCAGCACATGTTTCTGCATTAAGTATGCAAACACACACACACACATATATATACATGAATAAATAGTCTCTATGGAGCCATATGTGCATTCCCATTAAAAGAATGCAACCTGTGCAGATAATAATTTATGAAATATCAAACCCACTTTTGAAAACTGGTCGACAGAACATGGCAAGAGCTGAATCCAGACTGAATATTTATGACTGAGATTATAGCCCTGTGAAAGTGGATGCTTGTAATACAAACACTGTCAGATGTTTTAACTGTGGCTTTGCCAAGTGACCCCCTGGGAGTCTGATCTGAAGTCCATTTAAAGCAATGGAAAACTTCCCACAGACTTCAGTAGGTTTTAGAATCAGGCATCCAATGTGACTTGCAATTCCTGTGTGTTAAACACTCATTTATCTCTCAGTTCTAAATCAGTTGAAAGTCTATAACACCAAATTTGTTTTAACTGTTAGACCCGAGGGAGCAAACTACTTTTGGGGTAACATGCAGGGAATGCTATGAACAGCTTTCATTAACAGTAAGGGGCAAATAGTGTGTAATTCTTAGTGTGTAATTCTGTATATGTTACAAAAACTTTGCCTCATAAAATGTCCTGCATTATACATAAAAAATGTTCTTGCTATTTTCAGTTCCTAGATATTTATTGGACATTTCTACCACCAGCCATTTCTTTCTGCAGAATGGTCTTCTATCTGTTTTGGGGAATAGTATATTGACACATAAATTTTGTCCAAAATATACAAGAGCCATCTTTTAAACATGCAGCCTATTTAAGAGACAGTCCATAGATTTAAATCCTCAGCTTTCTCTGTGAAGTGAAAATGAATTGTACTTTTTCCTTTTCATTCTATAATGCAAGTGTTTAATTGTTTCAGTGAAAGACAAAGGCAACAACACATTTTATGTAGTTCTTTCCAGAATGAACAAAAGATGACTAAATAGAATTTCAAATGGGAAATTGTACACATAAATCCACAAACTTTTCCATTTGATATCAAATCTTTTCCCATTTTTTAATATAATTTCATGAAATGCTGTGGTTTTATTTCTCTTCAGCACAACAAAGTCTTAAATGTTTGTAGGAGAAGCATGAATAGGAATTTTTTAAAAAATATTCATACATACTCCAGTATGTGGCGTAGCCAGAATACCCCACTTTTTTGTTAGAAGTAACTCCAGATTCACATCAAAACTTGTAGTGTGTCATCAGATAACTGTGATCAATAGGTTATCCACTACTTATAGAAAAGCTGCATCTAATATGTTAGAAAGGAAATATCTGATGTATTTGGAGGAAAATACATTTTAAATGCTCTCAGTAGAACTTTATGAGGAACAGGGCTGATGCATTCTGATCCTGGTTTTGTGCACAACATCCACTAATAACTTAGAGCACAGCAGGCAGTTCTGAACTCTTTCAGACCAAGTAATATTGACCAGGCAGGTCATTCATTTATGTTCATTATCTCTGTCAGGGAAAGAGAATACTTCATCATCTGAGATATTTTTAATGGTCACTTCTGACATGTCAGCTGTGCCTGGGCAGCATTTTTTACACATTTTCAAGCTAACAGACATTCAGAGAGAAAGGCTTCTGTCATCTTTTTTTTTCTCTACAGCAGTGACTGTGGGTTTCATTTTGAGCTGGGTTTTGGATTTGTTTGTATTTCACAAAGCAGATTACTATATCTTGTTATAACAGATAGGAATTTATTTTTGAACATAACTGTGCAACTCCTCTGTCTATATTAATGTATGTTTTTGCAGTTCCAGCTGCACATTTTTTCATAAAATAGATCATCAAAAACAGAAATTCTGCTGGACTTTGTTCATTCTTTGGTATTTCTTCCTTACAGAATAAATAGAAAATCCAATTTCTTCTATGTCAAATGGGGAGAAAGTAGCAGAATTTTGCATGTCACTTTCTGAAAAGAATAATCTCTAAAAATCTATATATTGAAATATGTTCACCTAAACTTGTTTGGATTCATGATATGTTCAGTTTGACCCAGAAATTAATTACACCAGAGATCTCATCAGCTGCAAATTGTTTCATCCGCCCATCCTACACTTTTACTCTGGAATACATGGTCTACATTGCCTCTTCCACCATCCCCTCTGCATAAATGGATAATTGTTCAGCCTTCTCTTACATAGCTCCTCCAATAATGTTGAACCTCAGTGCAGTAAGTGTCATGGCACTGGCACTGTTACTTGGTAATTATGAGGAAGAAAAACTCTAATAATTGAAGGATTAAGCTCTTCAATGCCTACCAGGGGTCAAAATAAAATACCAGCTCTTCCAGCTATTTTTCAGCTGTATGTATACGAAATTTCTGAGGGAACCGAGGTTTCCATCATTACTAGATTTTATCATAGTCTTGTTTTGTTCCAGTACTCTTTTCCTCTCATTTGATCTGAGTTCATACAAATCTATTTTTTGTGCACTAGTTTGAAACCACTGGCAAAATTCTTTAGGAAATGGTATCAGCCTCTGCAGATAAGAAATGCAACCTCTTCCATGAACTGCATGCCTTTAAGAGAAATGTTTAGTGACTGGGGAATAGTTCCTTTCCTTTTCCAGCCTGAGGGATGAAATAGGGTGTGTGAGATTTTTAGTATGAAGCTTGTGACATAAGCAAGGCACAGATAGAGTAGAAATTCAAAACAATTTCTAAAAGAAGAGAAAAAGGGAAAAAAGAAGGTCATGCTAGAAAAATGCAGTGTTTTTCCAGCAAGATCATGATGCATGAGCAATGTGCCAGCTGCTGTGTTTTTTGGATGGAACACATCTTCTGCAGTAACTGGAGGGAAGCAATCATGTTTGCCAACCCAAACAAAGGGCAGATTAAACAGGCTCCTCTGGGGCACTCAGCATCAGAGTGGGAAGTGATGGGCACTGTTCTGCAGTGGACAAATCTCCACTGCTGGTGATTGCTGTTGCCAAACTCTAGGGGAGACACAAAGCAAACCACAGCTCCTAGACATGCTCATCAGGACTGAGCAAATACCTAGCAGAAGGTATGTGCAGTTAAATTATCTACAGGAGATCTGCACTTCATCAGAGAGCTTGAGAGCCACCTGCTTCTTCCTTGCCCCATGTTTTTCCTCATGCAACAACTGAAAGAAAACTTGCCTGTGAATTGTTGTACCTTGCAGTCTCCAATTTGTCCCTCACAGAAGTCCCTCACTGATTTTTGTTTTCCACATTTTCAGTCCCTGCAAGAATTTTTCAAACTCTAATATAAAAAACCTTCCTTAAAACCTTTTATCCTGCCTACATGCAAAATAAGCCAGAGACGAAACACACAAAATCCTTCCGAAGCATTTTAAATGATGTCTTCTTTGGGATTGCATAGGAAACATCCAATCCTCTCTGCCACAAGTAATTTTAAAGTTATAATATATTTGGTTTGCTCTCAAACATGCCCAGATGACAATTTCCTTTTCTGATATTCACCACAGTACTGGGTACCACCTCAATAAACTGTCAAATACTCATAGTCATGAAAGCTCTTATTCTGTGCAGGGTCTGGAGCTCCATCACATTAACTGAATACTTGAGCATATGATCACATCCTCTTGAATCACACTGTTATTCAAATAATATCTGTAATTTCACTAAGTATTTTCTACTGCCTCTAAAAGTCCCTGAGATTTAAACTGGGGATCAGCTTTATTCCTAGCATGACTCTTTTCTAATTGCTGAAACTACCCTAGGGATGAATTTGGGTCCAGATCCTTTCTTCACACCATTTTCTTTAATAGCTCTATTACTTCTGTATGTACATGACATTAGAAATATCTCAGAATTAATCATTTTAGAAATAACTGTAGTTCTTTCACAGAAGAGATGTCTTGGAACCCCACCTTTATCAATACATTAAGTATAGCTAACTAGCCATTTCTGCTAGCTATTTCACAAGTTAATCAAGTAAATCACACATTGCTGTGCTTTACTGAAACTCATAGAAGAGAAAGCACAGAAAAATGGAGAAGATGTTTGATTTCAGTTAGCTTCTAGTTTGTTGCCTGCCTCGTAAGGGAATGGAAATAAGAAGTCAATCACAGGGCTGTCTCATTTTCTCATTTTTCAAAATTTGGTCAGCCACAATTTGCTGATATGGCTGCAAATTTCCACAGTGCATAGACATTTTGCTACAATTTGTCAACCAAACAAGAATTACAAAGATCAGGCAAAGTAAGTTACCCTGTCAGGATCTTGAAACAGCCAGAATGCCTTGACCACAAATAGGGTATTTTCTTTATATGAGGGAAATGAGGAGGCAGAGACACGCATTACAGATTTGCTTACAATACATGTAGGTCTTGCTAAGTATAATCTTGAGCAGTGCCACATTGAAAAACTGAATCAACAAGCCTGAGTACCGGATTTAAAATCTGAGATTGAAAATTAAATAAATTCAGAACACTTAACAATTAAGTTTAAAAGAAATGTTGAATCCTAAGACCAATTAACATTCATATAGTATTTTGAGCTTTACCACCAGCTTTCATGAAGCAGTTTCTTCCCACAGAGGAATACAGTTAATAGTGTTTTGATGAAGTACTTACAGCAGGAATGATGCTGGGATGGGCAGAACCAGACGGGGTCTCTCTCCTGCAAGGTTCAGTAGGGGGTGGCAATCAACTTGAGTCTGCTATTTCCCTTTCTGTCCTTGTTCCAGTGTTCTACATGACTTCCAATCACTCTCCAAGGTCCCTGGCTTTATTAAGGCTGACCAAACCTCCTTTAGTGAATCAATTCCTTGTAGAGCTACTTCCTGTTAGCACTTGTTAATTATTCAGGGATTTTGAAACCTTAAGGCTTGCCTATGAATTAGGAAATCTGCTTGTTAAAATGGTGTACATCATTGCTGTTTTATTCCAAAATAAATCTCAGCCCAAAACCACTAGTTTCAAACAATATTTTTTTAATAAAACACCAACAAATAAAGACTGATTTTTTTTTTTCTTTTTTACACTTACACATTTGGAAATCAAATCTCTTATTATATATTCCTTGCTACATAATAGATTATTTTAAGCTGTGGGTAAAAATGCATTTTGGTATGATGATTTTCCATCTCACCAAAACTGCACATAATATACAGCTTGAAATTACACTGCATGTAGATATATTAAGTAGAAGAAAGCTCTAAAGCTGCACCTTTCTATGGCAAACGTTGAAGCTTTATGTTAAAGGTTATTAAATGGTGTAAGCCTCTGAAGTGTACTCATCTGTGGTGTTGGTAAGGCTAATGGGGGTCCTGTTAGGGTCATCTAATAATGAGTCTTTAAACTCAAAGAAGGTTTTAGTTACTATTCTAAATTAAAGTACTGGCTTTTTGATTGGTAGGTAGGTTTGTGCGTTTATTTCCTGTTATTAAATTTGTTCAGTTAGAAGATGATCACAACTTTGTCAGTAGACATTCAGTTTTGCCACCATACGTTTTACATAGGAAGATTAAAGCATCCATACTTAAAATTCTGGTGATATAGCCGGAAATTAGAAAAAAACAAAAGAACAAAAAGAACAAAAAAACCCCACAAAAAACAAACAAAAAACCCCAACAAAACCCAAACCCCAAATATTAAAAATTAGGGGTCTCTTATGGATTACTGATAGTATCTGCTGGTAGGAAGAAACTCAGAGAATTAAGAAAATAATAAAATAATGTCCTCATGAGCTACCTTGTGGATGATGGCTCAGATTCTCACAAATTTGATGGTGTATATCCTACTGGTGAGTTGACCCCAGCTAGACCTCAGGTGTCCACAAAAGCCACTCCATCCCTTTCCACATGGGCTGAACAGGAGGGAGAGACTACAACCATAAGTTCTGAGTCAAGATAAAAACACAGAGAGAACACTCAGCAAATAGCATCACAGGCAAATGAGACTTGACTTAGAGAAATAAGGTTAATTTATTATCAATCATATTAGAGACAGATAAAGAAGAATAAACGAAAACTTAGAAACACCCTCCTCCTAACCCTCTCATCTTTCTGGACTCAGCTTCACTCATTTTCTCTCTACCTTCCCCATCCTCAACAGTGCAGGGGAATGGGTAATAGGGTCAGTGGTCCGCCCACTACATTGTCTCTGTGGTTCCTTCTTCCTCAGGGAGAGGACTCTTCACATGTTCCCCCTGTCCCAGAGTGGGGTCCCTCCCATGGGAGACAGCCCTCCACAGGCACGGACCCAAGTCCCTCTCACAGGCTGCAGTTCTTCACAAACTGCTCCCAGAAGGTGCAGTCCTTCAGGAACAGACTGCTCCAAAGCAGGTCCCCCATGGGTTCACTATGCTGGCTGGCTTTGGTTCTGATTTTTCTCACAGAAGCCACCCCTATCATCCCCCCCTACCAAAACCTTGACAGCCAACCCAACAAAAAGAGGTGCTCTGGCATAAATAAAAGCAGCAAAAATGTATAAATTCAATGCCATAGTAATTTTACTGTGAAAATTTTCCAGTTAAGAACATAGTCTTATTTAAATCATCATTCACCTTAAGAAAATATCACTTCTAATTATTCCAGGGAATGTACTGATGTAAAGAGTTACTTATCTGAAAAACACAACCATTCAACCAAACAAAAGGTTTCTGTCTGAAAGTTCTTGTGAGGAGAAAAATAATTGTTTTCTCATCAATTCCACTATCAGCATTAATGCCGTATTACAGCACCACCATTTTATAGTGCTTGAAGCTCTGTGTTGGTGAGGCAGCAACTTCAAAGTATTTCAAAACCAGAAGGAGTCACAGAGAAGGATTAGAAGACAGGTCATTGACTCCAGAGGAAGAATAGTGAACAACATCTGTTTTCAGGGACATTGTGCCTTAGGAATAAATGTAGAATAAATTGTTACTTTACATTTTTCCAGTCCATATGCTGACTTCCTAATTTCTGCATAAAATCTAAAGAAACTGAAGACATCAAATAGAGAAGTGTTTGGTGCCCTTCCCTAATGGTTGCAGTTTAGACTGAAATTATTCAGAGCTGTAAAATACCTGATCTTTGGTAAGAGAAGCGGAGAAAGATGTAGATTTTTCTGTCTCCTAACACAGCAGAAAGAAGCAATCTCACAATAAAGGATGTTGATATCAAATTGATATGAAATATTCTACTCTTCTTTTATGTGGGGCATTTTGTGGAAACAAGGTACACTTGTATGGATAAAAGGCAAAAGAGGGATTGAAGAGGCAACAAAGTGTTTCTGTTAATGAGAGCCATAGGTAAGGGTGATGAGAAGGGTTAGTGCCCTTTATGGATCTTGGACAAAAGATCTGAGTCTACATTCCAACACAATACTGTAAACCAGATCAAGTTCAGTTGCTGTATATTGCTACTTTCTCAGTGTTGCAGATTCTTGATGTAGAAAGCTTAAAGAAATTCTATCAGGAATAAATCCAACTTTGTATTTAACTTTGTAACTATGTTACTCTGTAACAAGGCCTTACCTTTGCAAGTAAAAGGCATTAAGCTATGCCCAGAGTTTGCAAGGCCTTGGGGCAAATCTGTCAGGTCCACTCTTACTTTTCTTGACCCACCTGCAGCTTTGTTTTACAGGATTTAACTCCAAGACCATTTTTTATATTAGACCAGGTGTCTAAAGGGAGTTTGCTTTCATTCTGTTTATCTTTGTATGTTGTCACCTCTAACATGGCAGAAGCTTTCTTATGACAGCAGAAGATTTGAGAAGTGGGGCATAGGATATTTGTGGCATGAGGGAGTGCAGGTATGGAATGGTAAGAGATGGAGTACAAACATGGTACAGAAGACCCCATGCTTACAAACATCTCAGCAATGGTCAGATGAAGGAATGCATACCTGAAGATGGGCAAAATTGATTTTTCAGGTAACAAAATAAAATAGAAGAAAACATCTAATCCATAAAATTTTAAACATTTAAAATTTTAAACATTTAAACATTTATTAAACGCAGATGCAACACACAGCTGCAGATCAATGAAGAACAAGAGTGTGAAAGCATGCTGTCAACTGTATAGGAATTTCCCTAAGTAAATCCTAGAGTGAGGTGAAGGAACAAACTAGCAAGACCACAGCCTCCTGATGAGACATCAGAGGCTGACATCTTATTGTAACACCATGCAGCGCTATGGAGGTACCAGCTTTACAGCCCACTGGAGCAGTGGAAGGATGAGCACAACATCATTAAAAGGGATTAAAACAGCATGTGCATTTCAATTTTAACTACATTGTTACTATGATTGATTTTTTTTTCCTTAATGAAACTATTTTTAATATGTACTATATTTTTTCTTTAACAACTAGATCTAGGTTAATATGATTACTCAATTTGATTTTGAATGTATTAATGACAGACTCTAGGCTGTATACACTATGGGTTCTTTTCTGACTAATGCATTGAACAGAAGAGTTTATGAGGAGCTATGTTACCTATGATCCATATGCCCACCTTACTCAGGTCTCCTTTCTCTCTCTTTGGCCATACAGAAGAAGTGGTGAGTGCTCTTAAGGATGCTCTGCTTAGTGTTAGAAAAAATTACAAGATTTGTTTACTAGGATGGATCCTGACATTACTGCAATCACTTCCAGAGTTTTCTGGATTTTACTACTGACTTATGATTATAAAGCTGAGACCAAAACTCTTAAACTTGGCTGAAGTTAGGTGATAACAGCAATAATGAAGCACTGTGGTCCATAGCCCTAAGACAAAGCCACCAATCTTTGGTGTGTTCTTCTGGTACATATAATAATTGTCTCATGCACTGCTCTGATGAACTCATCTCATGGTTTCCACTCCACCCTCTACTTTGCCAGTATTTCTTTTCTCTATAGTTCCTCTTATTTGCCATGCACCCTGTCATCTACCAATGTTGCACCATTTCAAACATTTTAAAGAATTATATCAATTAAAAACAGTCTCTATTTCTGTTGATGTTGAAAGTTGCCATTGCAATTTCCTTTTCTGGAAAGGACCCTTCCTTTACTGGCAGGATTCTGAGCTGTGAGATTATCCCTGAGTTCTGACTCACCTTTACATAAGAGAATTTTTGTGTTTAACACTCAGTCACCTCCCTCTCATCAAATTTTTGGTGGTTTTTGGTTTTCCTTTGCCTCCCCCATGATTCTATATCATTCATTTATACACCTGGATGCAGTGTTTCCAGAACGGTCAGGACTGTGTCTTAGATTATACTAGACGCTTTCTCTTCAGTTCCTTTGTCTCCATCTTCAGACATTCCTTTTACAGATAATATCTTTAGAATCACTGATGCACTCCAGGTGATCCTAAAATCTTTTGTCAGGCCTCATTTCACAGATGCTATTTTATTCTGACAGCTTTGCCTATACTTAGACAAACTCTCCCTGTAAACAAGACCTGCCTTGCCATGGCAATATAGAAAAGCTCTCTAGATATAAAAATGTGTGCTGGGAAAATAGCACTTTATACATTTGATCCTGCAGATTCTCTCAAGCTGGTTAAAACAGGGTCAGGGTTAAATTCAGGCAAAATAGTGAGCTCCCTTTCTAAAATGTGGATGGCGGTGCTTGCTGTAAGAATCCCATATACACACTAGAGAGATTAGCATCAACGTCTTTGTCAAAACATTTCCCTTCTAGTGACCCTCTTCTTTTTCTCTCTGACACAACAGCAACAAACCCAAACAAAAACATCCCAAACCAAACAACAACAAAAATCAATTGCAAAGCCAGACCCATACTGCTTACTGGCCTCGCTGTCATGCTATGCTATCAAAAATAGTGCTCACCATAAAAGGTTTGTGGAGCTCTATGAAATTCCACTTTATTTCTGAAATATGCACATGGTTTCTTCATGATATCTCTCCTCAGCAGGATCTTTTTTATCATCTTCTGGGGTAATTTTCACCAAAATTTCAAATTTGTCAGTTCTTCACATGAGATGGCAGGGGGTCCTTTCCCTTTAAAAGCATAAACACATACCTGTGTCTACAGATATGCACACATAAAGGTTTGCATGGTTTCGTTTCTATAGCAATAATCAAACAGAAGCATTGTTTGTGCTGAGAATGTTGTATTTTTCTGTTTAGAGAAAGTGAACCTTTTGGATGCTATGGTAATGGCTTGGATGGCTCAAAATGAAAAGGGTGTCTTTGAAACAGGGATGACAGTACACTGTCCTCAAAATATCAGTATAAAAATAAAAGCATTGCTCAAATCCACTACCTTTCAAATGACTGGCTGGCCTTTTTATCAGAATAAATAACTGTGGATTATAGATTCACAACTGGAAGACTAGTTGTTCGTGAGACATCTTAAAATTAAAGAAAAATAAACCTCTCACCTCTGAGTAAAGCTTAGAGGCTTTATGAAGTGGCAAAAGCAGATCACAGAAAGGAATGCCAACAGGTTATGAGAGCAAGTGGGATTGTCTTCTGGCATGTGCTCTTTAAACTGCGATAATTAACTTCTCACTAGCAGGTGTGATATTTGACACCTCTTTTCACACAAACCTGGCCCTGAGTCACCTGCAGGCACATGGCACTGATAAATTTCAGCAGGCTCTACAGAACAGCATTGTAAAGCATTGAAGAAGGAGCTATATTATGCAGCTGATAATTCAACACATTTGGAATGGAAATGGCATTATTTGCAAAGAGTTTTTTTTGCTGCCCCTCCCTGCTCTGCAAACTGACATCCCATTATCAAGGATTTAAAAGTTTGTGCCAAAGAAAAAGTATTGACCTTCAAGTTAATGCTATTAAAATATTAATTTGATTTAAATGAATGGAATTGAAAGGAATCTCTGCATAAAGAGCAATACTGTCTTAATTAACTGTACATTAATGTGCTGAAGCAGAAGGTCAGAGGCATTAATGTATTTGCTGCAAAAGAATGACCAGAAGTCAGAAATCTTTAAAATACTAAATGATTTTAAATCTCTGGTGTTATGCAAAAGTCAGACATTTTATGTAGTCATCTGCTTTAGCAAACAGAAGTAAAATCCATCCACTCCACCATAGTGCAAACCATGATTTAGTCTAGCCTTTTTACTTCTACAAATAGCAATCGTTCTTCCTTTCCACTACCCCCCCTTTATTAGATTTTGATGGCACAATCAGTTCTGTACTGAGTGCCATATCAGGATTATCATTGGAAGAAGTTGGAAATAGAATATTATGTCTATTGTCTTTAATGCTGCTACTGCCATAATAATTTAACTCGAAGTTAAAGGTGTATCTTGTTCAAAATCTGTCTTCCTGAACGACTTGGTGACTTTGCTATAAGAAGGAGCAAAGTATCTGTTAGCCTCATTTGATTGTCTGTTCCAGTGATTGATTGCTAAGGGTTTAAATTTAAAGCTAAATTTTGAATTTGAAATTTTCTGGCTTTGGATTCTAGTCATTCATGCTTATTATATTTCATGCTTATTATACTATCAGTGTATAAGAATATTTAGGCACTTAAACATATTAATTTATCTCTATGGTGAAGCAAAGAAAATCCAAATCCTTTAGATGGCCTCTCGGGATTTTTGTCAGGTCATGAAACAATGATGCTCTTGAGATACTAACATTTTAGGAAAGTCATTCATGTTCTCATGGCCTGTGTTGCTGATCTGCAACCGAAACTTACTGGCTTATTAAATTTATTCTATGTGTTAGAACTATGGAATGCAATACTCACAAGCATCCTTTCTATGCATTTTGAAAATCTTTATATTACTTCAAGACAAATAGCAGTTGAGACCTATAGAACTTGTCATTCATCTGTGTGTCAGCCATTTCCTAGCTTGTATCAGGCTTTCAGAATAATAATGAGCATAGTTTACTGCCCAGATTTCTGTACAAGAGACACAATAACAACAGAGGGTTTGATTCCATAAAAATTGTTTTCTTTCAATTTTCTAACTTTGAAAACAAGCAAATTATAACTTCTTATTATGCATTTCTGAATAGCTCAACTCAGAATAGTACAAAATCTGTCATGCTGCAGCTCGTGCAAAATCCCCTTGAAAGCAAGCATGCCAGAATGGTACACAATATTCTATTAAATTTGTATCTAAGTCAAGTCACTTCTTTTCACTTGCTTATTTTTTTGCGCTAGCCTGATTTTGTTATAGAAGCACACTGAGCAGTTATGATGAGTTATTTGTCCATGAAGACATTTAAAATCTATACAGACCCATTGGTGTAGAATACATTTCTTTTTCTTAGGACAGGCTGCATCGGCATTTCTCTGTATTAACAATTTTTTTTCCACTTAGCTCCCAGCTTACTCAGTGAAGGATGAACTGTCACCTGTTGTGTCACAAGATATAGGAAACTGTTCTTGGAAATCACTCCTTCTTCTTGCTAGGATTCATCCTGACCCACAGCTCTCGTGTAAATTCTGTAAGTCAACAAAGATTATTAAGGAACAGCAGTATTTCTCATATGGGAAAGGCTGAGACCTGCTCAATATCAAGAAGAGATGACTGACAAGGGACCTCATCAATGTCTGTCAGTATTCAAAGGGAGGGTGTCAAGAGGATGGAGACAAGCTATTCTCAGTGGTACCCAGCAATAGAACAAAAGAAAATCTGCAGAAATTGGCTCACAGGAATTTCCACCTGAACTGAACCAGGAACAATTTTACTCTGCAGGTGGCCATGCACTGGAACAGATTTCCAGAGAGGTTGTGGAGTCTCCCTTGCTGGAGATACTCAAGAGCTGTCTGCAGGAAATCCTGTGCAAAGGGCTCTGATGTGACCCTGCTTGAGCAGGGAGGCTGGACCAAATGATCCACTGTGGTTCCTTCTAAACATTTTCATTCTGTTGTTCTGTGAAACTGGGCTTTCAGTGTGCCACCATGCAAGACTGAACCAAGAATGCAATCTAGAGAAGTGTTCAGTTCCATACTTTGTCTTTTCTAAAACAAAAGGGAAGCTAACAGCACAAGCAGGAATTCAAACTACTGACAATTTTGTTTGTATTCTGCTCTGGCAGTAGCTGCAATTCTGTGCTTTTTCATCTTGAGAGTTTGTGACCAAGCTACAATTGAATCCTAGATTGTTAGTAAAATGTCTATTCATAAATGCACACCTTCAGTATTGTTAAATTGCCAATAGGTGGTTTAGATCTCTACTTGGAACTTTATGTGTATTATAGAAATAGTACACTCATAGAGGTTAAAAGCACTATTGGTGCATAGTAGAGCTGTAATGATTCTAGTGAAATAAAAAAGTGTCTGAGAGCCATGGCTCATAAAGGGGCTAAAAGGCAGAATCACTAAAAGTTACAGAAAAAACAGCAGCACTGTGATACCAATGGAAATATTTTCTGTAGAATTGAGAATGTGAGCAGAATCTTCTTTAGACTCTATATGCCTACTATGCACAACATTTTCTCTATTCACTTCTGAATAGAGTAGGGGTATATTGTATATTATCTGCAAACAATCTGTGACAAGCAGAGTCCTCAGTTAATACCTCTTGTCAGTGTGCAAAATGACAGTCAGTCAAAGATTAGTATCTATGGGGCAGAGAGGAGGTGAGGGCAGGAGTCAGAATGTTTAACTAATTTATTATTCCAAGGATGTCACACAGTCTCATAATATATAGCACTAAATCAAATTTTGAGAGCATGTGATTTTTTTAAAGGAAACTTTCCAGGGAATTAAAATATCCCCTTGCTTTCTGCTAAGTAAAGATATTGATTTTGTCAGACATTCCTTATCTAAATATAATCTCCTTTTTCTTTCCACCTGTGTGAGAGACTGAAATGTTGATGGTTAAAGGCTCAAACAATTGGCCATTTGCAAGAAGCAATGGGTGTTTTGCTGACAGTGTGCAAGGTAACAGCCCAGGTGCAGTGGGTGTGAGCACCAGAGGATGACCACTACAAATCAACCTTTCTTAGCAAGAAGCTGGGATTTGAGCCAGGAAAGGGAAGAAGCTGATAAGAAGAAAATTTCATAGCTGATATATTTAATAAATATATAAAAATATATATAAATATGTAATTTTTTTGGCATTTAATTGTATGTAGAACTAATTAGCAATGGTCCAGTTGTACCTTATGACATAATTTCAAAAGACACTAGTATGCAAACCTAGGCCAAATTTTCAAAACAGCTCTGTTCTCACATAGATGTAGATAAATTGTGTCAACAAGCAACAATAAAAAACAAAGGGCAATGAAGGGCAAAAGGCTGCAAAGGAAGAGGAAAAAGAGGAAGAAAGCGCATCAGATTCACAAAAAAAATTAACAGAACAAATAGTATTTTATGAAAATAATCTAAAAAATATTTTACATCAATATAATTGAAAATCTTTGTTTAAAACAAAAGTTGCAAGGGAAGTTGAACTTACTTTACTCTTTTCCCAACATATAAAATATCAGTCTGTAAACACATTAAAATTAGCAACAACAATTGAAACAGATATAAAAATATAAGCGCAAATACATGTGCAGAAATGAACAAGAATTTTAATGTAGATATTTAACACTGAATCTTATCCAGCTTAGGTTTTAGATCTAATAGATGGTCAAAAAAGTCCTTATATTTGCTTGGGAAAACTTGGATATGAAGCAAGAGCATAGTATTTTTGCAACTAAATGTAGTAACTAGATTTGGAGTCCTTGAAATAATCACACAAAAAGAATTGAATTCTCAATAGAGGAAGTTTGAAAAATGTTAGAAAAACATATTGAAAGAAACTTCAGTATGGTGCATGAAAACATTTGGAAACAATTTGTAAAGTCCTAAAACACTCTTTGTATCAGCTGGGAAGCTAAGCTAAAAGAAAAATATTTACTTAAAGATTATACTAGTAAAACAGAAAGCCGTCTGACTGAAAATTAAATATTCACTTCAATTACAACTCCACGTATCAGACTAGTCCTTACAGTTTTGACTACACTGGAATTTGCTATTATGCTTTCTTACTAAACTGCTATTATCAGCATCAACGAGTTCAAATTTGTTTATAAAATATAAGCAATTATTTTTTATTAATTTTAATCTTTGTATTCCAGTCAGGTCCTTGATATTGAAAAGATTAACCAGGCTACGCATTACTCCTTCACAGATGCAAATGTAAGACATCTCGGAGTAGTACTTGGCTTAAAAATCTGTTGGTAGAGAAAGAGTTGTTGATGATTGATAAACAAATTAGCATTTCCCAAGTTAGCCCAGGAAATCTACTAGAACTAATGATTAAAGAAGCTGTATACTAACTGCTGACATAGTGCTGAAGGCTCTTCCAAACTAAGAAAATTGCTGCAAATCTTTCTGTACAATATTGTTAATTAGACTGAATTAAGGCATCTTATAAGACAAATCTGTCTTAGTCATGGGGCATTATTTGCTTCATTCAGGCTTGTCATTGTGTCCAGCATTACCACAAATTATGTAATGCAGAATCCCAGGGAAGGAACTGTCCTGTCACTGTCCAATACAGACACACTGATGCCTGTTTGGGTTTGTACTACTGAAGTACAGGGCAGAATGTAATATTGGCAGAGTGAGAGAAAAATGTTTACTGCCTGGTCTCATCAATAATGTAACAGAGGGATGAGACAATTTATATCTCAGTGTGATTTAGCTGTCAGGCATTCAAAGTTATTGATGGTAAATAAGAGCTAGGGTACCATGATATCACCAACTAGTCTGCAAAATCCAGCACAGAACTTGGAAACTGACAGGTGAAAGGAAAGCCCAGGTTTCCTGTGGGTTGGCCTAAACCCCATGGTTTTGTCTGGCTTCCTTACATTGGAATTTTATACATAAAATGAGACTGAAAAAAGTGGTCTAGAGGTAGTTTCCACTATTATTAACTTATTTTAGGCATCTTAGGTGGGAATTAATTTGTCTAACTTTAGATTTCTACACCATAGACATCAGGGGAGGCTCAGTAAAGAGAAAAAAAACAAGTACATTTATGGGGCACCTCATCTGTTTTAAACTTTAAGATGAGATTATTGATACACAGTGCTTATTTTTCTCCAGCAGTTACAAAAAGGAATTAGTTCGGATATATACACCTTCATTGTAGACATATGCATTTGAGAGGATGAATTCCACTCTTCCTGTGTTTTATAAAGGAGAAAACAGCAGCAAAATCCTCCTCTTGTTTCACTGATGAGAATGCATGAGACACTGTGTCATTAAGAAATTAGTCCTCTAGTAAAAGCAAAATCTGACTTAAACTTTCTGTGTAAATGAAGCTTCAGTAAAAAGGATGGGTTACTTCACTTGCACTAATACACTGAAGATTTTTTTGAAAGCAGTCTTCTCTGGCCATGTTTTTCTTCTGCAGAGAGTTGCACAAGAGAAGTTTTCATCCACATGTGGGAAGAACATAATTTTTCTTTACTGGCATGGAATCTCAGGTAATTTTCAGTATTATTCGGATTCCTGAGTCTTTCTCTGCTCAAAATAACAAAACATTACAGTACTTTGATTTTTCTATTCATTATTGATACCATTACTGACAATATTAAGCATAAGGATTATGTCAGATGAAATTTCTATATATTCGGTGCTCTGAATGATACTGTTCAAAAACCTATTCAGCCTGCTCTGAGATTGGCAGTCAAGGTCAGAAAATAAACACTCTGAGTTCCTCCTGTTCTGGCCATGGTTTCACATTTGTGAGAATTAAGTGGCTCTTGGTGCAGGCCATGGAGTAGCCCAGAGCCATTTGCAAACTGTTTTCAAGGCTGTATCTCCAGAACAAAATTGACATCTGTTTTATTTCCAAAATCCAATTGTAATCCTTTTACGGGTTCAAAAATGACAGATGAATCATCGAAATAGAAATAATTTTCAGCCTAGAGAAGAGAAGGCTCTGGGAAGATCTTATAGCACCTTCCAATACCTAAAGAGGACTACTGGCAGTCTGGAGAGAGATTTCTTACAAAGTGATGTAATGTTCCTATAATGGGTTAGTTTCTTCTTTATACTGAGAGTTTATATTAGATATTAGGAAGAAATTCTTTATTGTGATGGTGGTGGCGTTCCAATGAACACTGGAACAGAGAAGTTGTTCATGCTGCACCCATGGAAGTGTTCAAGGACAGGATAGGGCTCTGAGCAACCTGGTCTAGGGGTGGGTGTCATTACCCATTAGGTGGGGACTGGATCACTAGGGTCCCTTCCAACCCAAACCATTCTGTGATTTTATGATTAGCCTAAAAAAGTAACTGTTCTGGGTTTTGAAAGTTCCTCAACTAACTGAAAGAGTATTCTGGGAAAGTAGCAGCACATGACTGTTTTATCCTTGCAGGGTATATAACTATGGTATGGTTCGTGTCAAAAATTAGGTAAAGTGGAGGAGGAGTCATAGATGCCTAGACCCTTGGCAATCCAGGGTGTCCCAGAGAGCGTTGACAGTCTCACAGGTTTTCACTGATCACCTCTACTGGGACTACACAACAGCAGATTAGGGTTGCTTGTATTGATTCTGTGCCACACAAAGAAGTTTCTCAGGGACATGAATAGAAAAATTCTCAGCAGGTTGTTCTGGTCCTGCCTTATTCATATCAGAGGCATGGCAACAGAACACCAGAATTAGGTTTGCTGTTTTTAAAATGACTATAAATAAAAGCTAAATACTGTCAATTACTGTTGTAAACAAGTAACTGAGGACCTGAAAGACAAAACTCAGCCAGACATTAAACATCTATGTTCCTATCAATTTCAAGTCATGCTGTAAAGTCACACTATTTGATTAAGTGTTCTGAATTAATTAAAAGTTATGAGAAAGACAGATCTTGAGGGGTTTTTTTTTCTTCAACAGTGTCATTCTCGCTTTCAGCCAACCAAACTCTAAATGGTTGACCATGTTATTCAACCTCCTACAACCTGTCACTCAACTTGAAGAAATGCCATTTTTCCCCAACAATAACTCAAGATGCTTGGACATCTGGTGTCTCCTTCTGTAATTGCATTTGATCTTGATAAAGGCCAAACCATTAAAGATTTTTTTTTTTTCAGAAAAAAATAGCCCTGAAGAAATGTAATGTTTGTTTGAACGATATACAAGTGTCATCAGGTTATCAATGATAAATGTTTGGGAAAAAATGGTGTCAGGTGGAGATGAAGATTTTCTGCTTACTCTTCTGATTCAGAAAAAGTGTGTTTTTTCCTTTTCCTAGAGTACGTTGGAATTCATTGACTCTAAAGATGTGTTTGTTTTAGGATTCAATGAGTATTTTTCCTCATAAATGGGTCTAGAACAGAGTGTTGCCTTCACCTTGAAAACAAAGAGTACAGTTGCTATGTTTTCCTGATAATGTGACCTGAATCACACAGACATATCAGATTGCATTTCCAACTACAAATATTCTTCACAGTTTCCCTGTAAAATGCCTTGTGTAGATGATTTCAAAATGAGTGTATCTGGTCTGGCTGAGATGGAGTTAATTTTCCCCATAGCAGCCCTCACTGTGCTGTGTTTGGTATTGGTAGCTAGAAAGATGTTGATAACACGCCAGGGGTTTAGCTACTGCTGGGAAGTGCTGGCACAACATCAGCAATGTCCCTCCAACATTCTTCCCCCACTTCCCAAACAGTAGGCTGAGGGTGGGAAAAATGTGGAGATGGGATGCAGCTGGGACCACTGGCCTCAATGACCAAAGGGATTTTCCATACTATATGGTCTCTTCTCAAACAAAAAAGTTAGGTAAAGGGTGGTGTGAGTGGGAAGCATTCATTAGTTTCAATGTTTGCCTTCTTGAGCATCTGATGCACATGTGGAAGTGCAGCTTCCCAGGAAGTGGCCAGACATCGCTTGTGGATGGGAAAGTAGGGAATAATTTTTTTGCCTCCTTTTTTTTGTGCACACAATCTTTCATTTTAGTTTAGTAAACTGCCTTATCATCACCTATGCATTGTTTTCCGTCTTATTTCCCTCTCCCCTCTCCAGCTGAAAAGGGCAGTGATGGAGTGGCTTGTGGGGCAGCTGGTGCCCAGCCAAGGTCAATCCAGCTCAATGAGCCACAGGACTTTTAAAACAAAATCATATACTGCTGGCATGTCTTGGTGATGCTACAAATACTGTGTGTTTCCCTGTTTTGACTTAGCATACTAGTTCTCATTTTTGTCTTTAATTTTTTGAGTGCAGGACTAATTTGAATCATTAGGTAGCACTAGTATGACAGAAGAGTTCATGGCTTTTGAAGGATTTGTTAGTCAGTTAAAAATTATACCCCTGTGTGGGATTCTTCTGGATGATTGATGTCACAACATTTCTGCTTTTAGTCTTACAAAAAAGACATCCAAAGACAATGTTCTGCCTGTCCTCAATTAATCTCTAAATCCTTCAGTGGGGTTGACCTAAATTACAAAGTCACTTGCTTGCTGTATGGTAGTGATATCCCATGGCTATAACAATACAATTGTTAATCTTAAAAGTGAAATTTATATGCAGAAAACCAGAAATGAGTCCATGATTTTAGAACTCGCTTCCATGATAGATCAGAATGACCTCAAACTTCACCAGTACTCTTAAATGTTGAACTACTTTTTATCCTAACTTTATAGCAATAATGTCATAAAAAGCATCCTATAAATCACTTCTCCGATGTAGGAAAAAATTCAGATATTTTTCTCTACATGTTTATTATGTAAAGTATGATTTTATTCTATGAAATGAACTGAATTTTGGCTCAAGAAGTTTATATTTTGGACAGCAGAAAATGTTTCATGTAATTAAACTGAATGCAGCAAAGTATTGATGGAAAACCAGGGTAGGTCTGCAAAGGACCTCTGCAGAGTCCCTCAATCCTTTGAGAAAGCTAAGGAGAAGACCTGGAGAATCCACACATTGCTTTAATCATTCTACCTGGCATCTTTTATTGGAGTCAAGCTATTTCATAAGAACAGAGCAGAGGCTGCTGTATGTCTTCCTGAAGCCAAAGGACAGATCCTAAAAAGCAAATTCTTTCCCTGAAACGAGGCCAGGAATGTTATGAAAATGCATCATTTTTTTATTGGCACAAAAGGCTTGCTTCAGGATGAGAGGTGACATGAGATGTCTTGATCTTGTATCTCAGAGATTCAGCCCTAGGAAGATAGATGGGAAGGCTGAGGTGGAAGGCTGAGCAGGACCAACAGGCAAAGGCAGCTGGGAGTGAGCCAGCAGCGGCTGCTGTGGTGCCAGAACAGAAGCATAGGGAGCTTGCCAAAGAAGGAGGTGCAGCTTCTCAAAGAAGACCTTCCCCAGCTTGGCATCTGTGGCCTTCCCTTATCAGAAGAGAAAAATGAATACTGTTTTGTGATGGGTTGGACTTTTTTGGGACTCATTCTTTTAGATCCATTGGGGGAATTCTTCGGGAAGGGTCAGGGTGCAGCTGATGGATGCTCTGTTAGTCAGACGGAGAGTAACTCCTGAGTAGGACAGTGGATGTTACTTGGCTGCATCTCAAAACCTCTGGGAAAAGCAGATTCAGCCAGCAGAAAAAGAAAAGACTGAGGATTTAAGGAAGCAGTTTCTCTATTGTCATGTAATGCTGAATTGCCAGAATAAAACTTGATTTTCATCATATTTTACAATGCACTGATTGTATGGAATCTATCAGTGCAACAATAAGTTATGACTTCACCATGATTATAGCACATCTTGTATAAGTGACTAAATGAGAGGCTAAAATTGCTGTGGCATAGGGATTTATATTACAATAGACATTTTTGCATAATGCTATGGTGATGCTTCAGCTTTCCCTGACATCTACATCTTTAGAACATCCTGTCAAAGGATTCTGAATAAATACTTCCACTGGAGGAGGGTAGCATTGACAAGATGGGAGTAAAAGAGATGCAAAAATAACAAGCCTTTAGCTCCTAGGAGCTAAAATAGGTAAAAATATGTGAAAGAAAATTGGGAGAACCATCTTAGTGCCATTAAATTTTAGAACTTTTGTGTACAAGAGAAAAAAAAAGGAGAAAGATTAGAAGCCTGAATTTTCAATGTCACAGGCACACCGCCCCTCAGGAATGCATTTCCTTTGCTTGTTACTGTTTGTTTTCAAACCAGCAAAGCACCTGAATACTTAAATTTTGTGAGTTTAAAGACAATCCTCCTCCAAGCAGTTTCCAGTAGAAAATACCATTGTCTGTTATTCTCTAGAAGAACTGTCTGACATATGAAAATTTGCAAATATTTATCACACATCCTGAAATATATCTGGAATCCCCAGTATTGAGTAATTAGAGCAATAGTGAACACTGAGATGCAATTAAGAAGATAATAACTTTGTCATGATAATTAGTCCAGTATTTTGTAATACAGGGGGAAGGGAAGGGAAGGGAAGGGAAGGGAAGGGAAGGGAAGGGAAGGGAAGGGAAGGGAAGGGAAGGGAAGGGAAGGGAAGGGAAGGGAAGGGAAGGGAAGGGAAGGGAAGGGAAGGGAAGGGAAGGGAAGGGAAGGGAAGGGAAGGGAAGGGAAGGGAAGGGAAGGGAAGGGAAGGGAAGGGAAGGGAAGGGAAGGGAAGGGAAGGGAAGGGAAGGGAAGGGAACTGTAATAGGCATCCCTCCATCTGGAACTTTGGCGGTTTAAAATAATTAAATATAAATTGACCTAGAAATTAAGAAACAGAGAAGTTTTAAGACTGTGGTTAGGTAACTCACCTGAGAGAAAGAATTGCTGGATTTCAGACACTAATGAATGTAGGTTTACCAAAATGGATGCATTACACTGGGGGGAAATAAGCAGCGCAGTGTCTGCTCTCCTCTGGAAAGAGGAAATAGGACCTGATGATGTACTAGAGGATGTTAGCCACATATGTAAGCAACAGAAAGTAGACCTTGTTTTCATCTTTTGGAGATTAAGAGAGACATTCCTTAGATCTCTTTCTTTTACTTTGCACTGAAATGAGAAGTGTGTACAGTGAATCCAAGCTCCATCCATACAGGGAGCAGTGGTCACTTGAGCATAGCTGATCAACTACTTCAAAGCTTTACAGCATGTGTTTCCTCCTGAAAGCTGGCTACTGACAATAGTAATAGCTGGCAGGATCTGAATGTTCAGAATCACTGGCACCTCACCAAGAAACAGAAAGACTGTTTAGAATGGATTTGGGTGCCTTGCAAATGAAGCAGGATATATCATGCTTTAAAGTCAAGGACAACTGTTCTTTCTGCAGAGGGCTAGATGAGGCAAGAAGGACTTATACAATCACTTGAAATTATAAACATTCACAGCTAATAAGAAAAGAAGCCCAGAAGCAATGAAATTTGAGATTAGCCAGGCAGCAATTATCCCAGTAATAATACGGTATATGTTTCTTCTTTACTGCTCTTGTGTGGATTACAAATGGTTTTTAAAGCAGAGCTGGATAAGCCTGGGAATATTGTACTTATACTCAGTTTAGGAGCCAGCAGGAAAATCTACAGGGACTTAAAATCTCACTGAGGTCCTTGCTCAGCCTTATTGACAGGAAACAATAGCAACAAAATATTAAAAGCTTAAGAAGGAAGAAATAAAACCTGAGGAAAAAAACTTGCTGGATTTTCCCTGTTGAGCTTGCTTATTAAGTGGACCAGATCCTACATTTCTGTGTCCATGTTCTAATGACCTAAGAGCCTGCTTCTTCTGCATTGTCTTTTACTGTATTTATATAATTACTTAAAGAAAAAAAATACAGAAAAATTGACTTAATCTCCTTCGACATTATATCCACCAGAATAGCCGCTTACTGCCTTCCCTTAAGCTTTTCCTTTGCTTTATCATCTAAGAGCTATGATGTTCACTGCAATCTAGGTACCATGTCAATTTGCTTTTGTCCTGTCTATTTTTACTGATGTAGAAATTTTTCCCATCTTATTTAATTTTTCTATTGCCAAAAACCATTTTATCTTTCCTCCAGGCTGGAAAAAAAAAAGGAAATAACTTCATTGATCAACCTTGGAAAATCTGAAATCTGTGTCATGTGAAAAGGGGAGATTTCTTGAACACATAGTATTCAATTTGTCTGTCCATGTCCCAAGGAAGCCAAGACCCTTGTGCCTGACCAAGTCTGTCAGGGTCCTGCTATGGGCACATTGTACTGAACAGTCCTGCTGGTTTGTAGGATGGTTCAACTGGGGTCATTTAATTAGGGATACACCGCAACAGCCAAAGAGCCCTCAGCAGGTCTTCCCACTTATGACCCCTCAGTGGTTCTTCCACTTTATTTGAATTACCCACTGCTGGCAACTGCCAGCACCTGCAAAAGACTTGCACTAACAAGTGCAAGTCAGTAACACCCTACAGAATAACACTCTTTACAAATATAAAATTGTCAAAGGTTAAGGTTTGAGACTTGTTGGTGATGGTATCTGACTGCAAAAACACATTGAAACAGTACACAGACAAGTTCTAATCGCCAGTAAAAATATTTATTGTGCACAGAGTGTGACTCTTACCCAACAGATGTCCCTGTGGGGGATAAAACATGGTCAGTCTATTTACCCACCCTAGTAGTTACAACAGTCTTCCCTAACTTTCTCCTATTTTCAAGTTACTATTATATTAATTCTTTAGCTGCAGCCTGAGTGACTCTAGTCATACATACCTTTGCTGCTGAATGATGTAAAATTCTCTCACTTTGCTCTTGAAGATACAGTAAATAAAATATAGAGAACTTCCTCAGTGAGGGGTGATTGAACCTTGGAGGTGGGTAGCAGTAACGAAGTAAGGTTATCTGAGGAGTGCTATTTTGTTATATTTGTTGGTTCAGCAGCAAGACATCTTCTCCTATCTCCCTTGGTTGACAGATGCTATGCAGTTTATCAGCTTCAAAGCCCATCCCCTGCATGGATTCCAACAGAGCCTGGTTATGGTACTTCTACTCAGCTCTACCCTCCATTCCATCCTCCTCAGCAGTCTCTCGTGGTTCTATCTTGTGTGTCTGGAGAATCATCATGGAGTAGGTTCTAAGCATGTCAACCACATTCCATTCAAGGAGTAGCATCTGTATTTTACCCTATAATTTCCTTATTGTTATAACTTCTGATAGGATGTGAATATAACTTCGCAGATTCCTCTAATTTTACCCCCAGTCAAAACTTCTACAATATGTATAAAGGTAAAAGTATTTGGTTTGGAAATTTCTAATCTCAATATCTACCAATCTAAAATTTTTAATCTAAACATCATCATATTGCACTCCAAATGCACCTTTTGTGAGCTTAAGCAATATTTCATTTTCCTTTCTGCCTGTAAGCTTTGGAGTTTAAATGCTGTGGGATTTTGAAGAGGTCTGCATTTGGCGGCAAATATTTACACAATTTTCTGGCAGCATACTTGGTAGAAATCAAAGCATCTAAATCTGTAATCAATGAAAAGTGCTGAAAACACAAAAAAAAGTGCAAAAGTCAACAGATGCCGAATACAGATGGAAAGGAATTGGCACACTGCCTAGCACCTCATACCTATTATTGAGTAGCTATTTTGTCTTTATTTCCTTGTTTCCCTCTTAACGAGATTGTTCTTCCAGCTTTGTAAATCACATATAACCACAGGTTACATGACATTAAGCTCCCTCCCACCTAAGTGCTCTGCTATTTCCCTGGAGCTCAGGGAGGGAGCAGTGTGCACCTGAGGGATGTGCCAGGAATCTCCTGCACTGCCACGGGACACCCCACAAGGGTTGAGGTGCTGCCATAGCCCATGTTGGGTGGTCTGTTGCTGCATTTCACTGCTTAACATATCAGCATAGCACAATTTTCAGTGATGCATTGATTCACCAGCCTACAAGGAGTGGTAAATGAAGACTTCAAGGTTTGGATATGAGTTGTTGCAATGAATGAGATTATCACCAGTGGAGACAAAATGGGGAAATATGTCTCTCTTCTCTTACTTAAATATATGTGATTACTACATTTCAGCACTTTAGAGAGCTTATTCTTTGCCACTTGGACACAAAAATTAGTTGATTTGTCAGTATTTATTAAATCCATAAAGAAGTGGCTGTCTAGAAAGCTTAACAGCAATAAGGGTCTGAGTGAGGGCTCCGAGTTTCTTCCCAGGAGCCATAACAATAATCTGCTCTCACCTCTAAAGCCTTTCTTAGGAACCTTATAGAACCATGAAAGTCAGCTTATCTTAAATATTGGATCCTGCCTGAACAAGACCTAGCTCCGGTCTCTAACAATAGTTATCAGGAATGTGGCTGTTATGCTTGAAAATACTAACGATAAAATTATTCATAATATAAAAATAAGCTTTTGTGTGTCTTAATTCCACCATTAAAGGAACTTTAATTTTCACATATTAAAACTTAAAACTGTGTGAGAAAAAACATCTCACAATGGTATTTAACCTGAAAGCAGAATAAAAATGAGGAACATACTGAAGGACAGTCAGAAGAACAGTACCCCTGATACTCAGACAAGCATATGGGATGCAGCTTTCTATATTTTGCAGTGAAATCACTCCAGTTTGGGCTGTTTACTTTTTCTTTCATGTTCTGTAAATTATTAAATATTGAATGATTTCAAGTATTCTGTGACTGCTTCTACTTTCTTTACCACCCTGATAGACAGGCTCATAATTTCCAATATTTGTTTTTCTGTCTCTAAAACTAGTGTTTCCAGAGGAAAAAAAGAGGAGAAACGAGGTTCATAAAGCTAGCTCTGAAATCTCATTGCCAGTGTCAGTTAAAATAAAAATGTCTCCATTACTCCCCAAAACCAGAATGGCGAAGAGGCTCTCAAGCTATTGAATTATATTGACATAAGAAGCCACTGAAAGCAGCAACTAATTAGCTTAGTGGTATTGCTGTAATGTGTTACAGTGCTCTCCCATAATTTAGACAGCAATGTTTAAAGATACTAAGACATTCGCTATTTTGGTGTTTTTAGATTTGAAGTCAATGGGATGACAACTGACTTACTGAAAACAGCATTTTGCCAATGCTGATGCATTTGAAAATTTCATCTTTAAAGCTCTGTGGAAGTAATTGGGTAAGCATCCTGGCACAGACTAGGGAAGGAAACCAAATTGCTTTTTAACACCATCTAATGCATCTAATGGGCTGTAATGGACAAGATTTAATTAGAATCTCTAAGGAATTGCTGACCAGAACAAAAGGGACCACTTTACTTTAAAGAAAACAGGTATTAATAGATAAATAAATGCCAAAAAATCCAGCCAAACAGAAATAATGTCAATAACTCTTCAGCATAGACCTCTGGGTACTTAAAACCCTCTAAACTCCTCAAGAAAAGTGTTTGTTGCACAATGTCACCTTTCTGCCAACAACCAGTACAGAAAAGGGATGAAACTTATGATTTATAGCTTGTATGGACATGATTCTCTATATTTTCATGTAGCAAAGCTGTTGTGATCAGTGACTGCAGCACAAGAATGCCTAGAAGTTGAGCCAGGATGCATATTTTGCTTTGCAGTTGGAATATATCCTTGAAAGGTTTCAGAAAGTCTGAATACTCATTTCTGCTGGGAGAAGCTAAGGACCTTCTGGTAGAGCCAAGTTTTCTATTTGGACCAAAGTAAAATAGGACCTAAAAAATCACAATGTTATAGCATTTCATATTTTTTTTTTAATTTGGCTTCTTGATTTGCCTGAATGTTTTTTACAATGGTTAGAGACAATGAATATTTTACTTAAGCTGTTTTGGTTTCCTCTAAAATCAATGACAACTTGAGCATAAGATGATACATAAAATCAAAAATTCCTTTTTGAAAATGTTATACTATACCATTTACCAAATCAAGCACTTCCGGTTGTCATGAGCGTTAGAACAAAATATTCTGGAGTTCAAGCAAAAAGCATGTATCCTATTATGGATACACCCTTTTCTGTAAAATTGTATTTCAACTAGTACTTGAAACTAACCTATTTCAAACATTTGGCTTGACAATAAAAAAAAAAACCCCTTCATCTTACATTTTACCATCCATAATTTATACCATTGAAATATGGCTTGTCTTGCTGAGAAGTAGTCCTGTTTGACTAAATTAGCAAATAACCAGAGCAACAAGGAACACATTAGTTGTTTTCCCCCTGGATTTCTCACTGCGCTTGGAGCCACTCAGCCTTGCTTGTTCTTGACAATTCTGCAATCACCCAGCTTTAAATCAAAGATACTCAACAAGCAGCCCTTTCCACTTCACATCTTGCCCAAGCATATCCCCAGTTTACATTTCTTCTTTCCATTTACTGAGGATATTACATTTTTCCCATTGTAAATAAATACCCAACTGTATAGAAAAAGTGTTCAAATATCAGTGAATATGGAGTCAATCTACCCAAATGTGATATATATAATCTCTAACCTTATGTTTTGTGAGGTTAGAAGGCTTCCCATTGTAATACAATAACACATAACATATTTGATGTTTTTGTACCTTCACTGGGGCTATTTACAACAGAATAATTTTTGACAGGGTTCTCTGAAGTCTGACTGCCATAGGTACCTGCCCAGTCCTGACACAGTCTGTTGCTGTGCATGTCTTTGTACCATATTCCAACAGGTACACAGATGAATTACCAAGGAATCATAGGATGATTTGGGTTGAAAGGGAAGAGACCTTAAAATCATCTAGTTTCCACCCCCTACCCTGGGCAGAACTACCTTTCACTAGACCAGGTTGCTCACAGACCCATCCAACCTGGACTTGGACACTGACAGGGTTGGGACATCCACAACTTGTCTGGAAACCTGTTCCAGTCCTCACTGTAAATAATAATAGCAATGGTAACAACTGCAGCAACAGCAGCAACAGCAGCAACAGCAACAACAACAACAACAACAACAATAATAATAACAATAATGATAACAACAACAATCACAACTGTCATGCTAATGCCCAATCTAAACCTTTCCTATTTCTGTTTAAAGCCATTCCCTCCTTATCCTGTTATAACAAGGCCTCATAAAAAGCCACTCTCCAACTCTCTTTTCCCTTCTGGATACTGGAAGCTGCTTTAAGGTCTCCCTGCAGCATTCTGTTCACCAGGCTGAACGAGCCTTATTTAGCCTATTTTCACAGGAAAGGTGCTCCAGCCATCCAATCATCTTTGTGGCCCTCCTATGGACCCACTCCAACAGGTTAATGTCCTTATGTTGGGGGCAAAAATTCCAGTCTGGGCATGGAATTTTCTTTGAGCAGGTTTGATGAAGGATTTTCATGCACAGGCCTTGCAGAGTCCTGCCCTGGTAACTTTTAAAAATTAATAATAGTAATAATAATATTAATAATAATAAATAATAGTAACAATACATTCTCCTGAATTAAAAAAATTCAAGCTATCACTAATGTCACTAATTATCATCCTTCTCTTCCAGTAGTAAATGTATTCAGTTTCATTGAAGTGCTATATATGATCTCACCTACTTTACAGCAAGACCAAATAAAAGCAAACTCAAAGGAAAAGTCTACTTTTCATAATTTTATTGAAGTTTCTTTGCTGGAATCTCCAAGAAAATAGAACATGTCAATATAAATATTTATGCAAAAAACTGAGTCAGATCCTTTTCTTTTGTTATTCTGTTTCTTCTCTACATGTTTTCTTTTTAAACGATTAGTGGCCTGCAGCGGTTGACACTGCCCTTTGGGTTGATGGTAGTAATTGATATTATGTCATCATTCTGACAAGACATTTAATATCTCTCCTTCCTAATCATCTTCCACCTTTGAAATTTTTCGTTATGGTGTTTTTCATACATTATATGAGGTTTTTTTCACCAAATAAGAGATAATACTTGATATTGTTTCCCATGTCCTATACAGAAGGCAGCATTTTCATTTCTTATATCAATATGAAATGTGCAATGTAATTCATAGAATCAATATCAATATTCAATGTATGAATCAAAAATTAAGTTGTTGTACTATAAAGAACAAATCTCCAAAATCTCTATACTCAGACCCCTAACAGTATTTATTGAAATAATACATTGCAAAATGCATTCTATTGAGAGCAAGGCATTTCAAGTGGAGTTGCATATTGATCCTAGAAGAATGAATTTTGTTCTAAATGGTTCTGGTTTCATTTTTAATTTCTTGCTCTGTATGTGTCAAAGAGACAAACCCAGAAGTGCATATTCCCTGCCCAACCTGTTGAAATGTTTACCCTTAAAATTAATGGCAATGGCTAATAATTTCAAAAGATTGCAGCCTAACATTTTCTATATCTATCATTCCAAAAATGCATCAAATTGATCTCTCAGACTACCAAATCAGCAAAATTCCATTGCATAAAATGTGTTTAGTAGCTCTAAGAATGGAGCTGTTCTGCCTCTTAAATTTTAGCCAGCATTTAAGGATAGAAAGAACAGTCATGTGATCCAGCTTGAGCTTTTCCAAAAGCACTGTATTTCACCCAAGAATGAAGCTGTAATACCAGGTACTTTTGGAATACCACAAAATCCTTTTTAGACATGGCCTTGGTGATATTTTCTCTCTCTACATTTATGCTAAATTAGAAATTTAAAGTTCAGTGACAGACTGTTTCCTCTGGCAACTCCAAAACCAGTGATTCTGATACATCTCACACAACACTTTGAAAAGGACTTGAATGTCTGTAGAGAGTCTGTGTATTTGGCATCATCACAAGGTAGAGAAGGCAGCAGAGAACAGGTGATCTTAGTGTATAAATCCCTATGTACATTAATTCGCTGCTTCTCTCTTCAGTGCCTGAAAGCTTCCAATAAGTCATTATACTCAATTTTTTTCTCCCTGTTTCCACTTCTGACCAAGCTGACGAGTTTAGGCTTCATCCCTGGCTTCTGGATGAGTTCAGTTTGATCAGATGATATTTGCCTAAATTCTTCTTCATCTTCCCTTTATTTAAATAGAAAGGTTTTATTAGTCTTTCCCCCCATGAAAATATACAAAGTGACCCTGTTGAGGTGTCTAAGCTCTTTTATGAATTCCTGACTTCCAAGAAAATCATTCTCATTCCCTTGCTCTAATCTATGTTCTCAGTGTCCCAGTACATTGTCTTGGAGATTATTGAATTAAAATGTCATTAAAATAGCAGGATTTAATTTGTAATTCAGAAAATTTTAAAAACAATAAGATTTTTTCTTGTTACCAGCTCACCACCTCCTGGTGTCACAGAGATCACTAAGAAATGCTTTGATTATCCTTGATGTGAGGTCTGTTTCCTGGGTTTGTATTGCAGATTCCAATAGCCATGAACCTCCAAGGCTGAGCAGCTCCTGCTTATAATCAAGAGAACAAAGACATCAGGAATCTTTGGCAATTCTGAACAATAATCATGGTTATGAGATCTCATAATAGTGTTATTCATATGCCTACACTATGCAGCTTATAATGGGAACACAGATGAAGGGAACATGGACAAAGGGAACATGGACACAGTGCTGCACATATCTTTCATTTCCTTGAAAACAATAATGATATCAAGAACTTATTTTCTCCCTTTCAAGCAATAACGTCCTTTGTCTTAACATTTCTATGGAGCTCTGTGGAGCTCTATGTAGCATTGGTGGTATTCTTGGTAGAGCTTGCCTTAAATAAAAGCAGATCTGTGCACTGAAGCTTACAGTTAGCCTAGTCAGAGACCTAGCAAATAAATGCAGTACTTCTGTTGTTCTTACAAATGCAAGGAAAATCATTATATCCCCTTGAAATTTTACCTCTCTAACCCATAAAATGTAGAGACCAGCTGTGCATTAACAGAAGGCTGACCTGCATACCATATAGGTCTTTTCCAGTTCTTGTCTACCAGTCTGTTGCTGTCCTCATTGTGGGTAGTTTTAAGGTCTGTTCAACAATTATGATTCATCTTTAGCCTTTCTTAATAGCAAGTTGCCAACAATCTGCAAGAAAAAAGAAAAATATACTTGATTCAGGTTTACTCAGTCACTGTGATGTAAGTGCCTGATAAAATATCATCTCTCCTTGCCAGCATTTGACATTTCAGTTTTACTAGAGTTCACACCACAAGAAGAAAGTAATTCAAGGAATGGATTTCTGAGAGCAGAAAGAGATCTTCTAGAGAGGATACTGCTCATCTGGCAGTGACAAAACTACCCATTATCTACACCACATAACAGCTAGAGAAAGAAAAAGAATATTCATATCGAATTGTGCTATGTTACATAGTATAATAGTTGTTCTGAAGGATTACTTGTGGCCCATAACTACAGCAATATATTCCAAGAATGAAGGAGTGCTGAAAGTTGGAAAGAAGTTCAATTTCCAAGTGGAAAGGTCTGAAATCTAGGCAGGACACTTAAAGCTTTTTTAAATTGTACTGGCTCCCCAAAAGATTGGGGATGAAGATTCAGTCTCTTTTACAAATTGTTCAGGTTGATGTAGCTCTAAGTAGATAGCAAACTGATTTTAGGCATTGTCCTTTGTGGATCTTTCAGAATTGGTTGGCTTGGTCAGACCATGCTTTGGAGGTCCTGGTGTCGAGAAGATCAGGCTGTCATGTGTAAATGGAGCCTCTGGATACTGCACACCATAGTACAAACACTTAGAGCAGTGAAACTAATTCCCTGAAAATACAAGCTCCTGGCAACCAGATAGTATAAAAAAACTAATGAATCATAAATATTAAGCAGACCTTGTGTCTGCTTAGCACAGACATAGTAACTAAGCTCCCAGAGCAGTGTAGTCTTATTCTAACAGTACTCTGCCAAAGTTAATTAGCCTGGACATTTTTCTGCACAGCTAATTAGCCTGATTGAACAACATGGTTATCCTCTGTTTGAAGCCAATGATAACTCCATGTTGTATGGATCTGAAATTGCTTATTCAGGACTTTATCTTATCAACAGTTCATGATCCAAATCTATTCCTTTTTGCCATTAGTGATCATTCTACTTAGGGCATCTGCTCCTCTCATACCATACAAAAAGAGTAAATGTCAGTATGCTGAATCCATACATCTAAATAATAAAATAAGATTTCTCTTTCAGCATTTACCATGTATGTGCTTACCTGTAGGCCAAATTGCATTCTGAATCTTAATATTGAGATGCTGCCCTGAAACACAGATAACTAGCTGCCTATTTAAGTAACTGAATACACACTCATTTATTTTAAGATACATTGTAGCCTTAGATGCTCTTTTGCTCTGTGGCTAATTATTTTGTGAATCTAATCAACCCTTTACATACCATGAGTTGAAATGGCCATAAGTCCTGTGAGTTAAAGTTATTTTTGTGAAAGGAATTTTATTTGTGTTTTTGAATAGCTTTTGCTTTTAGGCCTGTTCCATGCATTACAAAAAAGGTTGAGGGGAATCTCAGTTGGCTATGTTTCATTTTTTCTTTTTACAAAGATACATTTAGTATTCTAGTGCTCCTGTTCTTTATGATTTTAAAATTACACTTATGATACTTCCTTATTTTTAACTTTCCTGGGTTATAGGATCATGGGAAAAACTTCAGGTTTGAACACTCTGGTTGTGGAAAAATCCTTGTAAATGGGACCTAAGCATATTCTAAATAAAACAAACAAACAACAAAAAAAAATATCTCTCCTGTAATCACCTCAGTAAATTTATGGGTTTTAATTCAGCCTTACGGCATTACTTCCTAGGAATGGACGGAGGATGGTGCCTCTATACAGAACAAACCTGATCTGTTCATGTCTGCAGTATGAAGGAATTTCTTTGTGTTTCTCCCCTTTGTTATCCCTCTCTGAACACATTCTGCTTTTGCTATAACCATTGCTCAGACAATGTTCTGAGAAAATGGCTAATATGAAAATAGCACCCCATTGTCAATGTATCTTTGGGTTGTATCACTGTAATATATACATACATCATCCATGTCTTCCCACTGCTTTATATTTCACTGAGATACTGGCTGAAGGTTTTATGAAAATGCATATAGTCTCTATTATAACAAGGAATGGAAAGAATTTGATATATTCCACAATAGAAGAAATTAATGAACAAGGTCAGAGACTAGAAAATGCATGGACCTGCTGGAAGAAACAGAGCCAGCCATGTTCCTTCATCTAACCAGTGACAAATCTTGGCATGTCAGTGAACTAGGACAAAAAGAGACAGGGGCAATGCACCCTAAATGAAACCCTAGAACAAATCCCGAATAAAGCAACAGGGATCTGTGATTATTAAATGTGTTGCTGTGAAGTACCAAGGGGCCTAAAGTTTTCCTGGACTTTTTTCCAAAGCAAGGGGAAAGTGAGGATACCTTTAGCTTTGGGTGTTAATAAGAAAAATAATAATTCTTTAAGGGGCAATTCTTTGGGTCTCTCAATTGTTTTAGGCTCAGTTCCACAGAGTAACCTCAGTGTGTGTCCTGCCCTTACATGAAGCATGGGGGAGTACTTCAAGTTCATCTCTGACTAGCTTCATAATAACCTGGCAAGTGAGTTTCCACTGCAATAACTAGAGCGAATGCACTGCTCTAAAGCAGAATTTTAGGACTATAATATGCTTACCAAAACACATACGTTGATCTACAGGACAATACATTAAATTAGATCATATAAAGTGAACTGCTCAGAAACATCAAGTTCAGCATTTTCCAGATGTGACTTTTTCACAGTTTGGATTGATAAGAGCTTACTATAAAGGATAATAATCCATTATATATATATATATATATATATATATATATATATATATATATATATATATATATATATATAAAGAAAAATATATATATATATACATAAATCCCCCAATTTGTTTTACCAACCCACTCACACCATTGTTTTCTGGATAGAATCATGGGGAATAAAAATATAAGCTGATCTCACCCCATGTTTCTGAACCACTAAATCCAGGATTATTTTCAAATACTCTAGTGCAGAGTTTTGACTGACACACAAAATTTATTGCCTATTTTTTCCTGAAGCTGTCAATTTTAAAAACATTTCTATGAAACCTCCTTATTTTCCAAGTTTCTTAAAACTGTGTTGCAAGATATGCAGCACTTTGCAGTATTAGTAAGATCTTAGCTAGAAAACTACTGGTTAGTCTAATATATGGCTTATATCTCCATCTTATACTAGGTGAAGTTTACAATTTATTATCAACATAACCAGAAGTCATAGAGTGAGTAACTTTTGATTGCCCAGAAGAAAGATAGGAAAAGGTACTAAGAATATTTTTGAAATTAATTTGGAGTTGATTTGATTTAATCAGTTATGCAACAAGTGTGTTATTGAGCTAAGAAGAGTAGGAAAACCAGAGGGACAGGTAAAAAGAGTACTGCTAAATAATGACAGCAGAAGTGGTATGATATCTCTTGCAGTATAATTTAGTTCTTACTATCTTTTGATATAACATTTTTAATAAAACATGACCCCCAACATTTTTATAAATTGATTAATATCTTCAACATTATGGTGTTTTTAAGACTGTAAAGGAGATATCATTCTCCTACTTTTCTTCTATGAGTCAAAGGTAAAAGTTCATGCAAGTTCCACAAATTACCAGCTAAGTCAAGGAAGTAAAAAAAAAAATCAGTAATAATTTGTTGCAAAGACACCATCTCTTGTTGAGAAATTGTCCTGTCCGTGGACTGGTAGAAGTTAGGAGACTATTTTGGATGCTTATAACTACTTGAAAGAGTTTTCTTCAAGCACACCTTTTTCAGCTAGTGTCAAGACACTGGACCTTTGAGTTTTATGATGCAACCAATTTAAATTGTTGATCTGTAGGCTGAGATCAAGCAAAACATTGTCATCAAATTAACTTCAGCACAAAGATACGCTAGTTATACTATTTATTTTGCTGACACTGTTCATATATTTGAGCACATTTTGAAGTGCATTCTTTTACCATTACACTAATTTGGCAGCTATCACAACAAAGGTAGTCTCCCATTTTTAAAAACTAACACTTTTACTGTCATGTTGTTGATGGGGTAAAACATAAAAGAATAATTAAATCCATGGTACTAATTCATGAAATTACATTTTGTATGCTTTGCTTAAATAATCAATAGATAATATTTGTGTAATTATTGAACAGATTTCAGATTGCAGCTGGCATCATTTAAATTTTATATAATATTAATTTAGTGTAAAATATGGTAAATGATATAGCAAAATGCTTTAAAATCTATCCCAATCTGCTAAATGTTTATATAATTATCCGTAAAATATCAAGTGCTGTAAGAATTGCAACATTTTCCCACAAAACATCAATCTGCCAATGGCATGTGACAAATTAACATAGTGATGTCTTCTATAATTAGTAAAAATCTATCATAGATATGTGAAAATCTATACATGTTTACATCGCCTTTTCATAGCAACAGTTGGGATTTTTTTTTATTCAGCTTATCATATATATGAGTATTGAGTTATTGGCTGATACTGCATTACAAGGTATTGTTTCTTCCTTTCACATGTATATTAAAAGGCTTTCTAAACATCTTAAGTACAGACCTTGAGTTTCTTAACTCTTCAGGAAGATGAATGGTGGGATTTGAAGACAATTGGCATCAGTTTGGCTTTTTTCTCACTGAAATTGGCTGTAAAACTCCCATCAATCCTGGAAGTTAACAAATTTATATTTGTTGAAAGCACATTCAGAGAAATACCAGGAAGATAAATCTACTTGTGGGCTATTAAACACTACGCCTTTGTCTGCAGTAATAAACTCACCAGAGAGATGGAGCTGAGGTTTGAGTGCCAGCATGAGCCAGCCCACAATGCTGCATTGTTAACCTGGCCTCTGGCACAGTTTAGGTGGGAGCAAGCCAGCACTGCCCCTGCTCACGCCCTGCTGCTGGGTGCTGCTGTCCTGGCCCTGTCCTGGGACTGGGCTGCTGTTACGTGCTGCATTTCTAACAACTCCAGTGGTGGTGCAGCTTGACAGTGCTTCTGGTCCTGAGTAAACCACACAAGATATGCCTTTGTTCAGTGCAGACAGACACAAAGCCTGTACCTGGTGATATCTGACACTTCACAGTTTCTTTAGAAGGGATCCATACTTCCCAGAGCTGTGCCCCTGGGAAGATCTCCGGAGGTTCAAAAAGTGACCAGAGATAGGAAGTGCACCTTAACCTGGAGGTTCTTTTACTGCAAATGGGTTTTCCCAAAGCTTTTTTCAAGCTTTCATTCAACTCTGGACTGAATGACAGTGACTGTGAGCATTCTCCCTTGAGGGTATATTCTCTGAGGATAGAGCTGAGGAAAGAGAGATACTAGGTCTTGTGTAGAGTCACCCTTCATTTCCCACTTCCTAGGGCAAAAAAAAATAATAGACTCCAGTTTCCACTGATAACTGAATCCTCCAGTATGGAAAAGTCATATTCAAACAAGCAAGTCAGACACACATAAGAACATAAGAAGACACTATTTTGCATCTATTCCCACACCAGACATGTGGCTTTTTGCTCATATATAATCTGTGGGCATTCTTTAGCTTCCTAAATTAAAGGAAAAAACATTATTGAAATTACATGAAAGAAAATAATGCATTAGTCGCTGTCAAAAGACATAATGAAAGCAGCATTTTTTCATTACTCCTTTTCTTTCCAGTAAGTAAAACAGATTATTGAATCATTTGGCACATAGTCATCGTATGTAAATACTTAAACTGGTTTATATTAATCTGCATTGTTCAATTTGCACTGCGCATGCACTGTGGAACTGAAACTGTTCTCAACGTTGCCAACATTTTTTGGTTCCTATTATTGCTCTGTACACGAGGTCAGTACTGGAAAGACAAGAACACAAATAAACGCATAAATACAATGTTGAGCTATCTTTGTCGTCATTTAAAAGTTTTCATTTTGTTGCATTTAGAAGAATGTTTCAAGAACCATTTTGTATATTTGAAATATTTTTATTAAGTATGTGGTGTGTGATTATTGGCAGTTATTGTTCTTTCAGGATGCCATGGAAAAATGTGCCTTCTACTAACACCAAGTCATGTTCTGTGCACTTTTTCTTTTAGACTCTGCGTTAAACATCAGTCATCCCACTATCAGAATGGGTGATTTATATGCTTTGTTTTGTGTGACTTTTCTCATAATCTCTAAACTACCTGTAAGGAATTATTAATTCTATAAGAGCATGGACTCTCTTATTCTGTGACATTTGCAAAGAAATAGCAGTAAAATTTATCTCAACATTGATGGAAAAGATATGATGTGGTTCGAAGTGTTACTTAATGGCTTGTACTACAGGATCCTCCTAGCTGGGGAGGAACAACCTTCCACAGCACTCTCTTAACCCTGTGTAGCACAAATGTCTCGTACCTGATGCAGAAAAGCTCCCAAGCATTTGTGTAACCTTCCATATGTGTTTGTCAGAACCCAGGACATCTCTCTGGCTGTCCTGGATGGCTCGGGCCCCTGCCAGGGGGCTCAGAGACCTTGGCACAGAGCCCAGGACACCTGTGACTTTGATTTTGACCCACAGAGCAAATTACCACCTTTATATGAAGAACTGCAAGTCAAGAGAGTTTAATTAGAATAATAGTTTGTCACAGGGTAAAAAGTAGATTTTTTGGGTTTTTGAATGGGGGTTCGGGGTCCCAAGATGGGGGAATTTGGGTGTGTTTTGTCCTTTCTCCTTCTTCCTAGTCTCCGTCTTCTGGGTGATGCTGGCACTTTTGTACTGGTTTAAGGTAGGAACACACTGTCTAACATAGGTGATAGGTATTGGGAAATTATTGCAAATAATGTACGCATAACTTTCAGTATAAAAGACAACACCACCTCTGAGGGCGGTCAGTGTGCCTCTGACTGACCTGCTGAACGGACCTTGGCAGGCCAGGGAAAGAATGTTATAGATAAGAAGTAATAAACTACCTTGAAAACCACAGCCAAGGAATCCTGACTCCTTCTTCGACTGCCAGGTTGGGAAAAGAGACTTGTACGTACCTCGGGTGACTGTGACCAGCAGAGATTCCGAGATGTGGTTAGCCATGTGCATTTATGAAGAAAATCTTGCAGTCACAAGAAATGGACTTAAAAGTGTTCTAAAGTTGTGATGTGAGCTACATATTAACAAATTTTTATGCAGGAGCCTACTTCAGTGATTATATACAACTTTGCTTCCACTGGCATTTTCAGTAGAGACAGCTGATTCTAGAGAATACAATAAAAAGGCTCCTAACATCACCAAAGAGATTTTGATTGTGGTTTGGGGTTTTTTTCCTTATTTTTGTTGAACACAGTTTTTTGGTGAATATTCTTCCATAACATTCACCCACGCTGGCTCCAGTTCTTCTACAGTAGTAATATAAATATAAACACCACATTTTGAATTAGGATCAAAGAAGTACAAAGGCAGCTTTTAGTATCAGTGGAAGGAGTTAATTTCATCACTGTGCTATTTCAAGGGCTGCATGATTAACAGCGAAAAGAAAGATTCCAATAATCAGATTTTTATATTAGATTGTTCATAATGGAATAAATATATTGGTTAGAAAATCACGAATATGCATTTGTTTCAGTAGACTTGACATCATTAGAGTTATCAAAATAATAGTTCTTTGTGGATTTCTTTAAGCCTGTTAAAGGTATCCAAGTGGAATATCCTGTAATTGCTTATTCTCCTTAATGAAATTTGGAATCTTTTCACATCTCACGTAAATAATAGTAAAAGTAAATAACCTAATTAATTTACTATTGATGTTTTGTTAATTTTGTCTGAAGAGATAAGCTAGTCATGATAGGGGAAAGGGAGCATATGGGTATGGAGAAACCTGGGGATGTGTGAATAAAGTGATGACTATGTAATTAATAAAATTTAGGACTGTTCAATTATAATTGGCTGTTTGCCATTACAATAAACAGTGGAATTGGCTGAAAAACAGTACTAATTAAGGAGACATGATGAGAATTATAAAGTACTCTGAAAACCAGTGTAGAATGTATTGGTTTATCCTTTTTAGTGAAAAAATATGAGACAGATTTTGCTTCCTGCTCCCCAGATGTATCTGTATACTATAGTAAATATCAGAAACAAACATTTCTATTTTGTCTGATTTAGAGTAAAAATTGAATTTTGTAATTTACAAGTTATATCATATATCTACAGGTATTCCTATTACATGGAGTAATTCTTTCACTCTTTGCTCCAATAGCTAAATGAAATTGCTTTACTTCATGAAATTAACATTATTGTATTTTCATTCAGTTTGTTAATTGTTCAATAAATAACATCAATAATCCTAGAGAGATGTTACCATATCTTAGAATGACTGCATCCTTAGCCATTCTCTCTATTTTAGCTACACATATTGCCCTCTAGGAAACAAGGACTGAGTTCAGCAGATCTCCTATCCTGTTGTGAAAGTTTTGCATTTTGTTTCTAAATTTTCTTGTTTCCACTTGGCTGAAACAAAGTAATAACAAGATCACCAAAGTCTAATATGTTTGAGTACTGGCAGAAAAATTATATTCTTAACTATATAATTCCATGGTTCAACTCAGCAGATTTTATAACAAAGGAAGAAAAAAACAATATTATTGTATAGGAATTGTACCTATAACTTTTATTAAATACCGCCCCTTTCTTTCCTTTCTTTTTCTTTCTACTGTATCTTTTTTTTTTTTTTTTTCTTGAGATGGAACTTTGGCCTTACTTCTGAGTTCAACACAATCACAACTTTCTAAAAATGCATATTTCTTTAAGAGCCTCCATAGTCATTTAAATGGAGCCCAGTTCTAAAATTAGGCTTATGAAGTATCTGATATTAAAACATATACATTTAAGATGGGTGGAACCAGTTAAGAAAAGCTGATATATCTTGTATATCGGGTCAGTCATTTTGATTACTCTGCACATCAAGTCATTCAAGAGTTCTTGTATATTGTATTTCTGTAAGTACTCTGCAGCTGTCAATATATACATCAGAGATGATACTAAAATTCAAATTGACTGCAGGTTTAATACTGTCTGCAATTGTTATATTTTACATAGCTGTAAAAGAAGAATCTCTTTTGCATCTTGAATAATTGTATTTAAAATAGATAAGTGGTTATCAATCCCCATCAAAATTTGCTTAATCTTTTGGAAAGTGAGTTTCAGAGGTCTGTTTTAAAACCTATTTCTAGTTTCTCTTCCAAACTCAAAATGTTTGCAACACCCCAGCTTTGAAATGGCCTTCCCCTAGTAAAATGTTTTTATTTCTTTAAAATAAAGCTGTCTGATTATCTTGTAGATTAACCAACTAAAAAAAAATTGAGTTATTCAACATAATTTGGACCCAACCCATGTAATTTACAATAGTTGCTACTCTCTGTACACAACCAAGGAACAGGTCACAGTCGTCTCAATGAAAAAATTGCATAAAGGTCCCTGAAGCCTACTGAAAATAACTTTTTTTTTTTTACTTGAGGCATGCTGGATGTGCACATTATGCAGATCCTCAGAAGATGTAACTTGCTGTTAATCCATAACAAGGTACTTGTAGAGATGCAAAATGTGTCATCTGAAGACCTGAAAAAAAGTCAGGGATTCACAACAGATATAAAACAGAACTTGCCATCTCTGTCCTTCACATTATTCTATACATCTTATGTCCTGCAGTTCTTTACTCCCTGCTTAGGCCACACTTCAGCAAAAACCAAAAGCTTGACAGAGCACTTTAAGCATTTTACATATGGGCAAATATAAGGACTGTGCTAGACAACAGCATTTGTTATTCTTATTAATGGAGTGGCAGAAAACACCTTTCTCTGAATTTATTTCCAAGGCCTTGGTAAATGAGACATGAAACTACAGGAGGTAATCACCTTGCTGGTACTTCCATGGAAAAATGTGTCCTGTGCAAACCATTAACAGAAATGTATTCTTTTCTGCTTTCTGAATTCACACAAGGACTTCTGACTTATTGAACATATTAAGCTGATGAGTTAGGAAGCAGATAACTTTTTATACTTTTTGCCTTTTTTATAAATCAATTCCCTTCACGATTTAGCTGATTATAGTTTTAAAATGAAAATATCTGTATTGCAAACAGTGTACCGAAAAATGTAAAGAGTGACTTGTTTGAGAGTTAAGATTAGTTCCAGAAATTTTTGGGAGGTGCTTTCATCAGCTGTCTTATTAAGTGCAAGATTGAAGTCTCCTGACATATTCTCATGTCTCAGAGATTCTCATTAAAAGAAGTTATAGCAACTGAATATAAGATAGAAAATTTTGGACTTTGTATATTTCAGCATGAGCATTTTTCACTACATCTTTTTTTCCCCAACACTTGAATCTAACCTGGAAACTATCAAGCACTCCACTTGCTTCTATGCATGATAAAAAGGGCTCACTGTTTTTTCTCTGTTATAATAGGCACGATTAAAATCCTTTAGCCAACACCTCACTACTTGCAATAACCACAACATCCTCCTGTATTTAGAAAGCCAAATGACACTTTAAATGATGAATGCTGAGCTTTCATCTGCGTCAAGATGCTCTAGGAGCTATACTAATAAAATGCTGGTAAGATAGATCAGTTTTACTTCTCACTACTGTGCCATACTTCTGGCAAGCCAGAAAAAGCCTGTGAGAATATATCCTCCTTCCTCCTCCAGTGATGTTTGGGATCCATCTCTTCCAAAATGCGCCTGTATTACAGTGGCAAGCAAAGGAAGATAAATAATTGTAGGTTGCAGCTGCATCACCTGGGATGAGGGGCACCAGTGGCTTTAGCAGGGCCATGAGTTACCATTTCAAGTGAACGCAGATCTCAGGTCTTTGTCTCATCAATTTCGAGTGGTCTCTCCATGGAACCTTTAAAATGCATAGGGAAGAAAGCCACACCCTTTCTTCTCTACTGTCTTAAAACCTCTCCTACATGAAGGAATTTCATTAGAAATTCTGTGGTCTACAAGAAGAGCTTTTTAGTGAGATTGACTACCTAAGCATATGCCAGAAAATTGCTGTCAAATGTGCTGGGATGTGTCAGGACACTTAGAGAGACAGACTGAAGAGGACAATGGAAGTGTAGTATCTGGGTCACCACCGGAATGAAAAGAGATTCTGCATCTCCTGAGAATAATTGGAATTACAGTATCCTGAATATGAAGGGGTATCTGAAGAAAAATTTGTCATTGAAAGGAAAGGACCCTGAATTGATGAAGAAAACATCAAGATTGATATTGCCGAAGTATATAAAATGAAGAAATAAAGCATGGACTCTACTTTATTAAGATAAGAAAAATATTGAACTTTGAATCTAAAAGCATAGCAAAATATGCACGAACATTTGTGTATGGTTTTTGATGAACCCTAGTCTGACATCCCAGTATAATGATCTGAGTGCGTGAATGGAAGGAAATTAGAAGGAAAATAAATCTATTCAAATCCTTCAGTTTACTTAGATGCAGTTGTTATCGAACTGAAAGGAGTAAAGACTAGAGGATTTGATGTGCTTTAAGGACACAAAACAGCTACATCCTAACCTGGCAGCACAGCCCATCCTTCGTCAAAAACACACAGGTGGATCGAGAGGCATTAGCAGGATTTGTATGACGAATATGCGTTAACGGAAGTTTTATACAGAAAAGTCTTAACTTGTGAGTATGAACTGCCTGCCTTGAATGCCAAAATAGCATGGGCCTAGGCTCAGCTGGTGTGAGGTATCATAAACCTCTATTTACTTGCAACTACACTGAAACTCCACCTGACCCTCAGGTGATGTTGGCCACAAAACAGTTTATTTAAACATAAGTCCACTAGTAAACAGCTGAAGCCCAACTCACTCTCCTGAGTCAGCTTCCATTAATTACACTCCCTACATTAATTAAAAAGAAAAAAAAGCCTATGTTAATAAAAAATAACACTAATATCTCCTGTGTTTTGTGATGATGTATTTCATAAGTAGCCAAATCTTAGAATTAACATAGCATCTTCTTGTCACAACTCCTCAATCCAAATTATTGCTGCAAATACAGAGAGCAGGGAAATTGTATTGTGTGATCCCTCAAATGCAGTGACCTCTGTTTATTATTCAACTCAGAAACCTGCACTGTGGCACAGCTGGCTTCATATGTTAATCTCTGCAACTGGCAATTACTTGAATAACCAAAGAAAGACTAAACAATTGAAATACACCCCTTTCTCCCTATTACTGAGTAGAATAGATCTAATTCTATTCTCTTCATATAGGCAAAACTTCTGTGGTTATTATCAGAGCTACCTGTCACCTATGTAACATTGCAATGTCATTAGCTGTGCCAGGTCCAGAGGTTTTTCAGAAGTTTCAGGGTATTTGGTGTCTCGCAGAAAGTACAGTGTTGCTAAACAACATGCATCTGTATTCTCTTACCTTTTTTCAGTGATCTTTTGCAATGAACTGAGAGCTACACAGCCTCCCTTGTTTTCAAGAGCCGAGTTCTAATAAAGGCATGACATTGTATATATGTTGGCCCCCATTTCTGACAAGGCAAAGGGTTTTTTTACCCTATTATTCCCACAGCAGGAACCTTACTGCTTTGTTGGATAGGTTTAAGTTCCCAGCCAATTTAGATATTCTCAGCCCTTCTCCTACCTTGATGTTTTCTCCAGTGATGCACTTATAAAAAGATACCATATCTCTTCTCAGCCTTCAGGCTAAAGAAGACTAAGCCTTTCAGTTGCCCTGTATGAGACAGATTCATTATTCCTTTTTCATCTTATCACAGACCTTCTTGACTCTTTTTCTTCTCAAGAACATATTTATGTGATATGAGTGATTAGGAATGCATGCAGCATTTCAGCCATGAAACAGTGAAACAAAATTTTTCCTACCTCCTGCACCTGTCTGCTTTGCTCATCCATACTCCTACCCCTTCCTCAAGCTGACCTCCTTGTCCTTGACAGGCAGCACAAAAATATGACATTGGACATACTTACATGCCTTGCATCTCCTAGGCTGCCTTTGCAGGCTTATGTTACTCACCATGGTGGCAGCTGCCAGAAGGAGGGTCTGCCTCTGCAGCTGTGTGAGGCCAGGGGAGGAGGAGGAGAGAGCAGTTGATACTGTTGATACTGGGATTTGGCTGCACCTGCCACAGGGCCTCAGAGCTACGGCTCCGCAGGGTGGTTCTTCTGTACCCGTTGTTGTTTCAGGACATGAAAGCTCCTCTGCCAGAAGCCATCCAGTGTGAACCTGCTCCCCTGCTTTCATTGCATCTGCTGGGGGATGAATATATAATGGCAAAGCTTTATTGTGTCCCTCTCCCTCAGTCCAATGGGGAGCACTCGTCTCTGCATTATCTTCCTGCTCCGTGTTTGATGTGATTAACTCTGTCTCCAGCCGAGTGCCAGGTACACATGCTGACATCAGTGAGACAGCTTCTCAGCCTGCCCAGAGGCCACTGTTCAAGCTGTCCTACTCAGTGCACAAGTGCCAGCTCTTCTCCAGGAGGCCCTGCAAGAAACAGTGCATCTGAGACCACAACTGGAGAGTGACACACTGTCTGACACCAGCACAGACACAAGTGTCTCCTCCGTGTCTTTGAACACCCCCACAGGATGGGCCCCAAAGGGCAGACCTGCCACTGCCTTGCAGGATTTCTGCTTTATAATTATGGCACTAAGTCAGAAATCTTAATGTGCCAATTTAACTGAGGGGCCTGAATACATAATTATTTCTTGTAGATGAGAAACATATCAATTGCCAAGTAATAGAGTTCCCAGTGGAAATCTAAAATTTCAGCATTCTATTTCCTTCACAACATTTTTCCCAATCTTTAAGGAACAAAGAAACCTGCGTACAACAGTGTGCATTTTTCATTTCAAATATTCACCTTCAGCTACTATTTTGACAGTACAGATTTAATCAGATTTCTGTGCTTGAGCTGACAATTTAGCTACAGCACAGAGCACAGGACAGTGACTTTGACACAATTACACTTTCATCACTGGAACCCTGCATTCAGTGCCCAGCTTAGGGTGTAAGTGATTTGCTGTCTCATCTAAGTCTCCCCTACTTGCTTATCTGCAACGCAGAATCTGTGGCATGTGTCACCATCATTTCTGTTTTAAAGGCGCAGTAAACAGCTTCATTTCCACTAGATAATTCTCATGAGTCACTTCCCCAACACATTTGTCATTTTAAATACTCAAGTTCAGTAGAAACCAAATGTAAAATCAGTATCCTTTCATGAAATTCAATGAGCTATTCTGATTTATGTCGCAGAGCATAAATCTACAGATGAGGGACTTGTATCTGTTATGGACTCCAGGCCTCTCAGATGTTAAGACCCAGAAATAGTAATCATTTCAAACTCAAGCCCTTTAAACAGACTATCCTTTTCCATAAAACCAGGGCTCATTTACATAAGGTTGTTACCTTAGGTGTGGACTCTCATGCAAGCAAGATAACACTACATTTTTCAATTTGTCTCACGTATCAGAGGAAATTGGCAGTATGTTTAAACAGATTAGGGAAAACACACCTAATGAAATATGAAACTGTATACTTGTTCATTTTGGGTATATTTTGCTTGCTGAATACAGACCTTCCTGTATTCCTCCATAATTGTACTGCCTGGGCTGCCTGAGTCCATTCTAAATTGCCAATTTGTCAATGGCTGAAAAGGCAGCAAGACTGGAGTAACTCCTCAAAAGAGGCAAGAAAGCAGATTTAAGCATTCACCTCAGCTGTTGTGCAAAAGCATAAACCTTTGCTAGGGTTATCTCAGGACTGATTTCCAGGTTGATTTAAGCTGGATGTTAGGGCAGAAGTGTTTATTCAAGAAGCCAGTATGATGTCTTTTATCCATTTTTGAGCTTTAAGCAGTAACTGAGAACTGAGGTACTGAATTACTAAGTGACATATTAGTGCTATGCTTGCATTTGTATCATATCTTGTATGAGTGAAGCCTAGAACAGAAATTACTAGGTTATTTGGGGAATGAGTTGAACCACTGTAATAGTTTTTGCAGATTAACTAACATAGACGAAAGGCGTCTTGTCCTCCTGCTAAAGTTTACTCTGATGCCCACAGTACCTCCTGAATTTCCTGCTCTCTAACTTACAGTCTGCAGAGAAACACATTTTGTTTGCCATTGGTACATGACATGGAAAATATCACGAATGTTATGGCAGTTATACATATGCAGGTTTACATTTATATATAAGGTTGGAGAATGTGTCTTCAAAAAAAGAAGGTCTTTTTGTTACAGCCGACTGCTGAGTCTCTTTTAATCTTTCCTTCTGTAGCAATCTCTCCATCTTCATGATTATTATCCACTGTTTTACTCTGAACTTCATCCCGTTTGTCTACATTTTTCAAGAAATAAGGTGTCTAAGACTCTCAGTGCAATATTCCACCTTCATTGTCACTATACAGATAGGGTCTATTATCTTCCTGCTCCATGAGAGGCATAAATATCTCTGCTTTATGCAGCTCAAGGTTGAAAAGGTCCTTTAGCTGCCATGTTACTTTGCAAATATATCTGATAAATAAGATTAAAAAAAGGTTTAGGAGGGGAAAAAAAGAACAATAAAAAGCAGTATGTGCTGAAACAACTGACAAGCAATAATTACCTCTCTGACATTACGAGAAGGTTACTAGCCTTACCTCCTACCACAAAAAAACCACACTGGTATAAGCTAGTTAAACCAAATTAGTTTTTTCTTTGTGTTAGTGATCTGTGATTTAATTGCTCCGAAAATTATCTGAAAATCTTCATAAAACTCAGAAGCACTTAAAACTCTTGAATAAGTAAATAATACAGATTAATAATTATTAAAAATCATTGGTTCTAGTAAAATAGTGCATGCAGCCATATGTGCACATTCCCAAGAACTCTGTACTAGATAACCTTGGATATGAGAACATTTCAGTGTTTGAACAAAACTGTCACAAAGTCTTTTGTCATATCACAAAATTAAGGGACTAAAAGACCCTAATGAAAAAGAAATTCACTCTGGGATTGCTATTAATTATTACAAGATACAAACTCCGCAACTTGAGACTTCTGTTTTGGCTGCTGTCCCGAGTCTGTATTCTGGACAGAATATCCTGTTATGACCCACCAGTGGGGCTTAATGGACCTACAGAGAATGGGAATTGAGATTCTTTTTGTGCAATTTCATGTTCATATTGCAGCCAAATGTTTCATAACTATGTATATTTTTTCCAGTTACTGAATTTGAATACCAAAGGCAGTGGCGAATATGCCTGACTTTGCATTCCTCAGCCTGCAAGGGACAAGGGAGAACCCTAAAGATTGTGCTTACTTTGCTATAGGACCAACATATCAACATAAGAGTTACATCATTTACTCTCTCTCCACAAAGAAGCCCATGTAAAGCTAATGCTTTGTACCTCAGTCCACTGGATTCCCAAAGAACATCAGGGAATTCTAAACATGTCCTTCCACAGGTTCAGGTCTAATTTGCTGTTGAGGAGGCGCTGTTTGGGTCAAAACCACACTGCCTTTCCTTCCATTCAAAATGTCTGGCATTTTGCGAGGTGCTGCTCGCTCACCCACAAGATGGACAAACTGCCTGCTGGACTCACTGCAGCCCTGGGCACCTGCTTCCATCTGCCTGCTCTGCTCTGACCTTCCCATTCCCTGCTCTTATGCCAAAACATTGCCCCTCAATGCATCCAAGAACATGGGCACGGTGGGGACCCAGACAGAGCTGCCAGGAGTCTGATTTGGGTTCCAGAGCTTGGCATGGAAAATGTGTGTGGGTATTTTCCATCTGATCACTGCTGGAATTAAAAACAAAAGCTCTTCTCGAAAAACAGGCTAAGATGTGTGGTAGCAATTCAGTATCATTGGGCTGAATCATTTACTGGAGAGGATGGGGCTGTTTTGTTCTGGAGTTTAAATAAGAGTAATTTCCCATGCTCTCCTCTATCTGCAACACCCATGTGGAAGAAGCAGCAATAAAAAATGAACTTCTCTCATGCTGAGTACAGGTACCCAGGGCAGGAGCACACTGATTTATATGTTGTATTTCTGTTTTCTATCACATGAACTTTATGAGGAATCATAAAATGGAAGGTAGAGTAATTAAGAAAGAAGTCATATATGAGACAGAGTTGTTGCTTCTGCTGCTTGGTATCTCTGCATACACAACAAGAACATACATTAATTCCCTGAGATTCCTATTCATTACATTGGTAATTCTATAGTTAATCAGAAAGAAGTGTATATATATATATATATATATATATATATATATATATATATAAATACAAAAAAGAGAAAGGAAAAAACCAAATTGTGAAGACCAGCCAGCAAAGACTAAAAACAGTGAAATTTGTTGTCCTGTTTTGGCAGTTGGCATAGTTCAAATTCAATAAAAGGAAGAAAATAAAATATTTTCTTTATAAATAAGCTAGGGAACATTATTTCCTACTAGATCAGAAATAGGAAAACTAGATTTAGACATTTCTGAATTGCAGGTAATTCCCTGGAATGCTCTAGGGCTAATGTGTCTCTGCTCTGCTCCTTATTCAGTGCAAAATTGTACAGCACTAACTTTCCTTAAAAGAATTTTCAGTCCTGCAATGCAGACAGTGTTGCAAAACGTTGCTAAGCCCTGAAGTGCAGTGAAATTTAGAAGATAATTCAGATGAACTCCAAGTCAAGTTTACAGGGTTCTGTTAGCTCTTATACACTACAGAGAAGGGCAAAGGTAGAAAAAGGATTATGGAAAAGACTGTGGAATAGAAGACCGTCTGCTTGCTGTCAAGTTTTGTATTAGTAAAATTCCTATTGTCTTGTCCTATCAGCAATGAACTATCTGTCTTTCAAAGATAGCACTTAGTGTCTGGGCTTGGGAAGTAGTGTAATTTATAGTCACATGTTGCAGAAGACTGGCACTGGTAGGAAATCACTTTCTCAGAAAAAAAGAATCAATATTTTAAATATTTAGTGCTTCAAGTATTGATTTCAAGTGTTATCTAAGAATTTAATGGGAACCAAATGTGTTCCTAAGATCTATTAATATAATAAGAATATTAATAATTTTATAATTTGGAAACATCCTATTTTCATTAAGAGCTTTGTATACTTTATTAGTGAGCATGTGAAGCTATTCCAGGAAAAACTGAACTTTTCAGTTTGAAAATGTGATACTTTCATAACTGGGGTTTGGAGAGTTTTTTAGTCTATATGGGAAATTTTTCAAAATTAGAAATTTAATCTTTCCTATTTTTCTTTTAATTTTAATCACTTCCCTCTCTATAGACATCCAGCTAAATATTTTTCAAAGAGTTTTATCATTTTTTATGCTTTATCCACTTTTCTTTGGCAACCACCACTGCTAAAACTACGGGGAACCAAGTTAAATGTAAAATTTGCTTCTATAAATGATTGCATGAAAACATCAAAGCAACTCACTCATCTCACCCCCATTATCATCATTCACTATAGTTGCATATGTAATTTAATTCTCTCAACAGCAGCTGCACATTTGTGCAGGAACGAGAAAACCAGAAAAATGTGAGATTCAATAAAAGACAGAAAGTAACAGACAATGAAACTGAAAGTCCTGTCCTTTAGATGAAGATTGCATTGAATGCACACCAATTAAATGTAAAAGTTGAATGCCTTTAATTTAGTCCAGGGGCTTCTGGCCTTTCTTTTCAAGTGGGTAATTTCTCAAACCAAGTCTTATCCTGCAACTAAAATATGATGTGATGGTATTCCAAATACAGTTGAGGTAAACAACAGAATATGTGTTTTTTCCTTTTCCTTTTCCTTTTCCTTTTCCTTTTCCTTTTCCTTTTCCTTTTCCTTTTCCTTTTCCTTTTCCTTTCCTTCTCGTCTTTAAAAGGGGATATGCCCATAATACAGCTTTATTTCTGTATGTGACAATGGCATACCTTTTCCCTGCTAATATGCCTGTGTGGTTATTTTAACTCTAAACAGCATATATCCAACCCCCCTGCTCAGCAATTGACCATCCAAAGTATAGCAGGTTCAGCCCCACCTCTGATCCATGCACCTCTTCCCTGAGTCATTTGAGAAGCTATGTAATATACAGGTCACTTAAGAGATTGCCTCAAGCAATTTAAAAGTAAGGTATTGGATATTGGAAAAAATTGTGCAAAGGTTTGAAGGAAACATGGATTATTTATCTTTTGGTCATTCTCATGTTCATTTTTTCCATCTGTGATGAATATTGTTCTTTGGCATCGCCCTCCCTGAGGTGCACACCCATGAAGAATATTCCAGCAAGAGAAATTGTATAGGTTATTACCCATACCTAACTCTAACCTTCTTTGATTTCAGGGTGCATGTACAAACCTGGAATTTTGATAGCTGTTTTTTTCTTCAAACCCCTTCTGTCAATGGAGTGACCTGAGGTGAGCTGAAGGGGTGTTTTGCCATTCATGTTGTCTTCCTGAATGGTGAACTCTGCTGAAAGCAGCCAAATATCAGGTCAAAGCAGCGCTTCAGAAATACAGTATATTTACTATATACCAAAAACTAGCAGTTTTAAAAAGTATTTTCTCCTTATTTTAGTCTGTAAAATTAGGGTATTCAGTGTTTTATTTTATGCTATCTCCAATATTTTCCTCTTCTTCCTTCTTACAAAATGTAATGTTATCTGGATAGGAAGAGACACAACAAGACAGAAAACAATACTTCTAATTCAGCTTTTCAACTGCACTGCATTGTTGGGAATACAAGAATTCTTCATGCAGATTAGAGATCCTGTTGCAAGAAATTATAATTCATTATAATCTCATTGTTTTAGAGCATATGGAGAAAGTAGAGAATTTTCTTGTATGGCATCATTATGCTCATTTCTTCAGTTTTTTTAGAGTTCATTTGTTTTGAGTACTGTATATATTCTCTTCCTGTTTCTGTATAGAATTCAAGGGGGATATTGTAATGATGGGACTGGTTGACCTTTCATGGGAAACCAGAAAAATGTTGTGCTTTTGCTGCACCCTGATCTTCTTACTGGAGTTAGCATCCTGTTCTTATTGATTTCTAATCTTCACGGCTCACTGCAATGAATTTGAATCCTAAATCAAACTCCCACAAAAACAAAAGCCCTGATTTTCTGTTACATTTCTATTTCTGTAGTCATTTATAGCTGAGCTGTTATATATTTAGCATCCCTGATCTGATATGCTCATATGTTGTGCCTTACTCACCTTATTTGTACTCTTTGCAAAGCAGCAAAGATGAATTGAACACACAGTGTGTAGGGCAGTAGAAAGAGAGATACAAAGGAAAGGAGAAATGGAAAAAGATTGGGCACTGGGGGCAGGTTCTGGCACAATGCTCATTTATCTCTATCATCTGTAATGACATAAGTGAGTGCATCTAGCCGGGGGCAAAAAATGCTGTAATTGCTAAAGATAATATAGCTTATATTTTCTAGATGGGCTCTCTCATAAAACAGATACTTTTGTTTCTGAACATATTGCCAGTATTTCTATGTCTGACTTTATCACTTAGAGGGCAGAAGGAACAGTTATGAGACGTTGGTAAGAAAATAAAGGATATGTTCACCTGACATCAGTTTGTAATTTTCTCCTTTAAACTGAATATATATCATAAAAACATAGGAGAAGCAGGCTTCTTAATAATAAGGCCTTGACCTGTATGGCAAAATTTAACCACTTAATATGAAAAAAGTATCTTCAAATTGCCTCTGTTAAATCAGCCTACAACTCAGTATCAGAGAAGGGGTAACACCTGGTCTGCCTGTAGCCTTAACAGATGATAGTACAATTTTAATTCCAGCAAATTTCTTCTTTTTAAATTTTATTTTAGAGTTTTGTTTAAGGAACAAGACAATTGTCTGTTTCTAGCAGTAATGTGAAAAGTTCAGGCATGTACTTGATTCTGATCATCTATTCAGATAATAAACTATCTTCCTCTTCTATTTCCTGTAAGGAAAACAATTCTTAGAGTTATATATTTTTGTCATTTTTACCTTCTAATCAAAAGATTTTACTTTCTTGTATTCTACAAAGGTTAAAGGTAGGGAAAACACAGTAACTTGTACATTCCTAATCAGTGGTGTTTCAGAGATTATTTCAGTAACTGAGCATCAGGATACAGATGAGCTGATGTGTGTTCAATTCTTAAAGATATCTGGTTTTCTGTGGTTACTGGGTATTTACATCCTTGATTTAGATTTTTTTCCTTATAAAAATCACAAATAACATGAAGCCACCGCAGCTCAAAGCAGCACTGCTAAAGGGAGATTGAAATATTCAAATGCTAGAAAATGTGGGCGCTTGCTTATTCTCTTAGCCTGTACTACATCAAATTTTTCAAGATAAAATATCAAACAGGTCAGCTGGTTCATAAGTACAATACCAGGCAGAAGCAAAGTTACTTGGGCAGTGAAACTGCAGGAACAATTGCAGTTTTCAAAACAAGATACAAATAGAAATTAATTCAAAAACATTTAAAGTACAGATTCTAGACCCAAACACTTCATTACTGGAGTGACTTTTCTGATGATATACAGATCAGCAAAAAATCCCACACTTCTCTTGCTAATAACCTCCCTGCAATATTTCGAAATTGACTTTGAAATGGACTTCTGGGTAGATATTTTTCTGCTGTAAGGTTGGAAGAAAAATTGGTTATCTATGCCAACACTATGGATTTAGTAATTGTTATACCTCCAGAATGAATTCACCAGTGCAATAAATATGCCCTACATTTTTGTCTTAGAGCTATGTGAATTCACATCTAGCTGAATTTACAATTCTCAGCCTGTCTCCATGTAGCTGTTATACTACTGAAAATGTGTAAGAGTTCTTTTGTTATGCTATGCAGTGTCATTTATATATGTTCTCAAGAATAACTGTACAGTACATAAGTAAAACTTCCTGCACAGTAACTACACAAATCTTTCACAAAAGTGAAACACATGTTTACTCTTGCTTTATAAAATACCAATGGCATTTGAGCAGGGACAGCATCGGGATGGACAATGATGAACATAGTGGTATTTTTAGAGAAGATTAGTTAGGCATCTAAGCTAAATATTACAATTGTTTCTTGCCGCCAATGGTAATAATTCAGAAGAGAAAATTATTCATGGGTGAACATTTGTCCTTCTCCAAACCGTTCTCTAAGCAACTACAATAGTCCAGGATGTTTTCAAATTAATTGCTTTCAGCCCAAAATGTATATAGATGCTCAATTTCAAATAAATTTAAAGATTTAGATCTCAAGTTCTTTCTAAACTTTAGATATTCTAGTATTTCAAAAAGCACTGATTAATTTTGCTTCATCTTGCTGAACAAAAGTAGCAAAAATTTAATTAGAAAATATGGGTTATTTTTGTCAAGCATTATGCTTGCTTCTGTTTTGTGTGATTTACAGTCTGTAGGTATTGGTGACAAAGAATCAGCTATGTGGGCTGTATCATTCATGCCAGAGAAGAATTCAGGCCAAGAATACATTGCCAAAGTTTTCTTAAGGAGATTACTCATAGGGATTATGTTGGCTTTCAAAAAGCATTTTTTACAAGAATAGTGAGCACAATAAAGAGATACTGAACTCAGAAGGCTTGGTGTTCTCCTGTAAATCACACTGAACTCTTTTGCAAGCGTCAACAGATTTAACTAGCCACAAATCCAAACATTTCTCACATTTAAGAAAAGATAATTATCCTCATGACACAAGTTAATGTCTGCTAGGCAATAATCTTTTTCTTTAGTGAAAAGCACTATTGCAATCAAAAACGACTATAACTTTTTGAAGTTCATAAGAAAAAAAGAACCCAGTAAAACAGAAATCTTCTTATCAAATGTCTCCTTTTCTCTGTTTTTGTAAGAAATAAAAGTGAGAACAAGACACTGCAGGTATGCCGGTTTGCACCAAACCTGCTTATTATTCAGATTATAACAGGGCTTTTTCTAGCTGGAATTGTTCATGTAGAGAGGACAAATGTGTTAGTTATTCTAGGATGATTAAAAACATAAAAGATTTCTGGTCTAAACATTTCAAGCTAAGGAATAGAAAAAGTGCTATAATGTGCAAAAATGAAAAAAAATTGCCTTACAATATTGTCACCACAAATACCATGTAATTTATACACGTGAGTGCAATGGTACTGGTCCAAGTGTCCAAGAGTAGTCTTGGGCTTGTGCTTTACTGACTGGCTGTTAATTCACATGTAATTAACATTATTAATGTTATTTTTTCCATCAACAACTACCACTGTTTATAGCTTCGTCCCAGAGTTGCTGACAGACCTAGAGCTGTGGCTGCTGAATACTATGTAGAATGCAGCCTTCTCAGCCTGCTTTTGTTTGCAAAACTAGGGAGGACAGGAAGGGAAACACCACATGGAAAAGGACAGAAGCACCATACAGGACTCAGGGACACTTGCAACTAACCACAGCCTCTCAACCACTTCTTATCAGTACTTGCTGGGCTCTTCAAACGTTACATATACAATTTAACTGAGAGAGTTACATATGCAATAGCCAGGCTCCAGTATATATTGGACAGGTAATTACTATCCATCAGCTACTTAAGGTGCTTGAAATTTAAAATATAGCAGTGGTATGAAGATAGAATATCTAAATGCAACACAAAATGTCTTTATCCCTAAAAAATACTGTAGGCAGACTAGGCAGTAGTGCACCAGCTCGTCAAATGTTCCAAAGGTTTTTTCTTTTGATAGAATGCAAGACGAAGAGAGGTTGTGTTAGAAGCAAAAGAAAGCAAGACAACAGGAATCAATAAGCTCTTGAAAACTGAAGAGAATAAATGTTTGTATGTATATGGGAAGGTAAATTTACTTCAATAAAAGTTTTTTGAATTGGTTTTAAGGCAAAAGCAATAAAAAAATATTAATATGCCTTTCAGTTAAAATAATTCTTTTGTGAATTCTTCTTCAGCCAAATGGCAATAACAACAAAAGAAATAGGATTTTATTCCCCTGAAGCAGTATTTTAGAGCAGTCGTCTCCAGTCAGTCACAGGGCCTGATCCTGCCCCAGCTGCTCTGAAATGGCTTCACTCCTGTTCTAATAACCATCACAATAATTTCATCCTTCCCAAGATGTTTGGTTGGATTAGGCTTTTTGTGGGACATTTGTGTGCCTGTTTCAGCCAAGGGGACTCAAACATCTATACTTGAAGTCATCTGTAATGCTACGTTATGAAAACTCTACTGGACATCCAAAAACACACAAGAACATGGTGAGAAACAACTCAGTCTTTGTGCTGCTGAATGCCATGTTGCCATTCCACAATAAATAGCAGAAAAGAGTGCAGAAATTCATCAACAAAATTGGAAAGGATTTCACATTAGCATTGTCATTTTTCTCCTTGATTTTCTTCTTTTAAGTAGAAAGGCTATGATTCATTTGAAACAGCTTATCTCTAAGATGAAGTGCTATTGCACTATATAGTAATTTGTAAAATCTAATTAATTTTTGTACCCAGGACTATATTTTGTCACTGAATCTAAAGAGAAAGTTGAACTGCAAGTCAGCTCATTCAAATCAAGAGTCGCCTGCTGGCTTTCTAATCAATAGGAGACAGAAATGCTTTTATTCCTAAGTCTACAAACAGGTAGAAATAAATTGCTGCCAAATTTATTGAAATGTTGAAAAAGTTTTTGTATATATATTTTCATTTTAATACTCATTAACTTGTATATTTAATAAACTTTTTGGCTTTAATAAACTTACTGGCTTGATACAGTGGACTTAATGGCCTCTGTACTGAGATCACTTTGAACAGTATTTAAGATTAGGGTTTCTGCAACTAAAACTGAGACAGAAATGTCTAAGTCATCTAACCTTAGGCTTGAATCTGGCATCCACCTTGTATTTATTGTAGAGAGACAATTTCTCAGAAGAAGAAGAAGAAATGTTAGGATTTTTCATATATTACTAAGCTGATGGTACCTTTGTCACTATATCGAATCAACACATGAAGTAAAATTTGCTTAGAACTTTTCACCAGATAGTGTTCTGGACTGCTTTAGACTCTTGAAAGTTCACTGAAAGAGAAGTAAAATCCAACCAATAGAGTTGGATACCACTTCTTTGATTATAAAATTAATGAATTTAATAGCAAGTTGATGTCTTTAAGACAGAATTTAAAATGTTACAGAAGATACAGGGGAGATTTGACTTCTAAACCCCAGGTGTCTACAATGCAGGTTGTCATTCTGGATATCTCAAAAAGGCCACAAAATATCACAGGAATCACTGGCCATAAAAATGCATTCCAAAACTCAAGTTCACTAAATTTAAGCTCCCATAAAAAGGTCAAAAATATGCAGCCATTGTGTAATATAGGAAAATATTGCTTGGATTTAAAGGCATGTTCCTGTTCCACCATGATCCAGTGTCCTAAGAGTCTACACTAGGAAGGAAAATTTTAAATAAGATTCCCAGTATAAAGCATGTTCTACAGTAGAGATGAAGAATAATCCCAGTTAGTCCTTCATTTTCCATTTTGACACCTTTTGTTAGTGTTTGGTGCAGTCATGACCATATAAACATAAATACCAGAAAGCTGAAGAAATATAGTGTGCACGGGGCAATAAGTTTCCTCTGCTGTAGTCTCCTGTGTTTCCCAAGGGCAAAAAGCACAACCAAAGAGCTGAAGGGCAAAGTGACTTCCAGGGTCAGAAGGACCTTGCTGGTTTCAGAGAGATTCTGAAGTTCTGAAACATGAAAGTCTTACAAGCACAAAAAGAAAATGAGCTGTCTTCTTTCAGATCCCCTTGGAGATATCAAGACATTAGATGCCTGTAGTTTCATGTCAGAAATTCCATTTACCAAACCAAATGTGCATATTTAGCTGTATCTTTTAGTTACATGCTTTTTTCCATAGATTTATGAACTAAACAAAACAAGGAAAAGGAGAAATTTCCCCTTGCCACTGCTGGCCTTTCAAAATGTTGCTCTGTAGAAATTTAGGATTCATATTCAACCTTTCAATCAAATTAATTCTCAACCAATTTTTAAACATTTGATCTTCTACAACATTAAGTTTCTTTTCAATAATTATTTTGTTTCTCTGTGTTTGCCTCAAATATGAAGAATTGTCATATTAGCCTTTTTTGGTCAAACAGGGCCAAATAAACCAACCTCTTTTAATATCTTTTCATAATACAGTTGTTTCAGGGCTCTGATCACTTTACTAACCTCTTTTTGAATGTGTTCCAAATCACTGGTACATCACAACACAGCAAAATTTTGCCAACACCTTGTAGAATGATCATTCCCACCTCTGACCCTGAAAGCATTTCAACTACTCCATCCTTGAATTTCATGAGATATTTTCAAATCTGTTTCATATTGATAGTTCACAGTTGTTATATGATCAGTCAAAACAGATAGGTTTCTCTCCCCTCCTTTATTTCTAGCTATTTAATTGTTGCTTCAGAATAGAAGTGTTTGAGATTTTTGAACTGCATGCCATCAATTTTCTCACTCTTCAGTCAGAAAGGACATTTGACCCTTCTTGTGCAATAGTTCGGTCTCTTGGCAGCGTTGAGGACTCCTAAATTAAAAAAAAACTGTACAGACTTGTATTTGTTCATTATCCTGATGTCACTAATGAATGCATGAAACAGGAACAATCTCAGAACCAGCATCTGAGAGATGTTATTCCTGTTTATATGCCTTTGGCATAATCCAAAATAGCCTTCTTAGACAGTTTATCATAGAGTTACTAGTTCTTTTATCAGTCCCTTTACTTTCCATCATGGACAGTAATAGCATACTGAAAAACACAGCAGATGATATTTACCTACATTGATACAGATACACTGGATTAATTCCATCTAAGAAATTAATCATTTTTAGCAGAAAAGACTTAACATTAATGAAACACTATTCACCTTTGATGATCAGCTTTTCAATTTAACTCACTTTACCACTTCTCAATTACCTCCATCCTGATTGTTCTTTGTTTCAAAAATGTGTCCTCAGTATTGAGGTCAACTTAATAGACCCGTTTTAGCTTATATCACTTTTTTTTATCTTTTCAGTACTGTTTTTTTCCTATTTTCCAGTCATCAGGTACTACCCTCCCAAAATATAAATAACTAAAGAATTTTATATACTACCATACTTTGTACATTTAAAAGACAGAGTAGCAGGCAGAGGGCTAAGTACTTTCTAAGCTTGTATTTTGCTAACTTCTAAAAGGTATATTCATAGAGCAGAGGCAGCTTTGAAATCTATATCAATATGCAAGGAGGTTTGCATAAGATCTATCTTGCATTCTGTTACTTGGAACAGAACAACTCAAGCTAAATTTAGTTGTGATTAAGTCATTATCACAATTGTAATAATCCTGGAAGCATATAAGACTAAGGTACGACTGATGGAAATCTTGCAATGAGCTGTAATCACTTCCTTTTAGGTCATATCTTTCTGTGCTGAACTAGAAAAATTTTTCTAAAGGCGTTGTTCTTACTGACTGAAGTACTGGAATTAGAAAATATTTCCATAAAAAAACCCTTACATTTTCAAAAAGACGTCATAAGTTTTGTCACATTATGCAAAATTTGTGCTGAAGACAGGTTGGTGTTTGCATTTTTTAAAGAAAATAAAGTAGATACAATAAATAATATTTTTGTTTGGGTTTTAATTAAAGTCTGTGTTACTTGTTGATTAGCTAATAACTGTACAAGAGTTTGAGGAAAAAATACCCCAGTAAAAGCAACTGAAGAAAATTTGTAACAAAAACTTTTTACTTTTGGCACAGAAAAACCCTGAGAAGATCAATAAGTATGCAGGTTGGTTTTGCTTCATTATATAATTGATCCTTCCAATATAAAGAAATCACTTATTTAATAGTTTTTTCATTCTGGTAGGTACATTAAAATTAATCTTCTACTCCCCATGTCTGTTGTAGCAAAACAATATTTCACAAGTATTTCAGTACTTTATCCTTCTTTATTATTAGTTATTACAGCAAACACTGGAAGACACAAAATATGCAATGTACTGGCTAGTTGTGCCTCAGTGGAAACACATAACAAACTATATCAACTAAAATATTAATTCCATATTAAATGACCATTTATATTTCATTTAAAAATTTGTCAGTTTCCAGGTCTGAGAACAGGCAATGAAGAAATCACACATATTGAATTTAAAAGGAGACTGCAGTGTTTTGCTAAGTGTGATGCCAGCCAATAGCATGCCATAGGCTAAAAGCTCTCTTTGGCTTTATTTCCATCTGGGAGTAATGGCAAAGCACAGACTCCTAATCTACATGACTAAATTACCTCTTTCCAGGCAGCCTGCTATATCACAGCAGTCTCCTGATCTGGGTTCCTGTCTTACAGTGGACACAAGATGTGACTATTTTAAATACGATTCAAAATCATGATAAAGACTTGAATTCACATCTCTTCAACCCAACAATATAAAACTCCCTCATTCTTGCAAGAAGAACACCAGTTTTTCAGTCCATTGTCTCCAAAGTGTTTAGGACTTTTTGTTGGGGTATTCTGTTTGTTTGGGGGTTTTTAAATCTTAAATTTGTTCCTAGTGCATAGCTATAGAAGGCATAATAGTCAGTGTTCTCTTTTGTACTGCAGAGGTATCTGAAGTTGCTTCATTGCCACAGTAATTAAATGCAATACAGACACAAGTATTACATGACACACTGTAAATTCTGGTCTATATATGAATATCTCTCTTTGAAAATAAGTAATTATCACCTTGAACCCAGGTTTATTGCATGTCTACTATGAACTCTGGTTGCTTTAGGAATTTCAAATTAGCATTATTTTGAGGTATCCAAAAGTACATTTCATCATTACTGTTTAATGACCTTTGTGACAGAGGGACACAGTGTCTGTATGAATCTTTCCCCTCTCTCACTCTTCAGTACAAAGATGATTTCACAACCTGCAGATACCTTGCTCAGGTGTCGCAGACAACTTCATTCGTGTGATGCCTCTATCCATTTTCATTTGTGTTTACCTCTGAAAAAGACAAAAAGGACTGTTGCCAAAGACCTATCACAGCATAGGCGATACCAGATGCATTCTGGTTTTTACACAGGGAAGTATCAACTCACGGTTCTGTCAATCACAGATTTTCATTCAGAGTAATATAGAAACAAATAACAGATGCAGAACACGAACAGGAACCACTGTTGTCCCTTTTTAGTGCCGATATCACAAGGACATGACACTGTCTTAACTGTACTCTCATGACAGTAGGTGATCATTCAAAGGGTCAAAACTATGAGGATATAGAAACTTTTTTCACCCCAGTTATAATACAGAATTCCACACTAATTTAATCTAGATGCTTACTGCAATTCTCTCCTAATTTGCTGAGTTGCTTGATAACTTGGATAATCTCCTGCCTTCAGAAATCTTTTTCAATAGATATATTTTCAACAATGTACTTTATCTTGTTGGAGGACATTCAAGAATTCTTTTTTCAAGCCACAGGGATATGATGTTTTTCAAACTGTAATCATAACATTTGATATGGTATAGCATAAAATCAATAAAGTAATATGAAACAAGATAAATGAGTTATCTTTTTGGGAATCTTTTGGTTAAATGCATGACAAGCTTTGTGCAAAAAGTGACTGGCTGATGAAAATATCTCTTGAGCATGAGCAAATTGGATTATCAATTAGCCATGTGCCTTCAGAAATCTCCTTTTCTCAAACCTTCTTCAGTTACACCCTCATTTGTCAAGTGCCAGCAAAAAATGTTTGTTTTCTTACACAGAAAAGCTTTGCTTTCAGACTGCCATTTTCTTCTTAAAAACTAAAGCTTGGTAAGCTTCACTAAACCTGTCTATTAAAATCCCTTAAAGCAAAAACAAATAATGACCAATTTCTTAAAATTAATTATTTAAGTGACTTAAAATAATATTAAAGTCAAGCTGAAAAATTGTCAGCCACTCTAAGTCCCAGGGCAAACCCTCAGGCTTAGGCAGTAACAAAATAGGACCACAGAACATATTCAGAGTGGAGGCCTACAGGTCTGGGGTTGTTAAGGATTTGGGTTTCAACTTCTATTAATGCCCAGAAGCAACCAATCCTCTAGTCATCTTGAGATGGACTGAGACTGTTTCTTTGTTTTTTCCTGAGTATTTCTGTATGCATATCAGAAAAACTGGTATGCTTCCACAGCAAGAAATATCGTAGCTTTTGTATGGGCAAAATTTAATTTTGCATGTCAGAGTTAATAGAAAAGCTTTGACTTAACGATTCTCCTGAATCTGGGCATTACCATACTCCCTGGGAATTCAGATTGATTTGTTTTTTCCTCACTGATATTTTTAAGGTATAAAAGCACTGAAAACCATAGTGTTTGCAGTACATAATGCTAATCTGCTTTCTTTAAATTTTCTACTGCCAGCAAATGTTTCATCAAAATAAGACCACATCCATACGCTAGCTGGGAAAGAAGGCAGAATTAGAAAAAGATTAATATTGTTATTAAGCAAATCCTTTGACTCCCTCACAAGGAACAATTTTAATTCCCCATTTATTTATTGACATGAAATTTCTCTGCTCTTTCCCAGCTTGCTTTTCATAGTGAATTTAATGGCACACCAAGGCCTGTAAAGCAAAGGCAGCCTACTGGAGAAATGGCCATAAAGCTGTTATAACTTCATCACACTTCAATGGCATGCCATTTTTAATTTTAAACTTCATGGCTCCTTGTGCCTCCTGGATAACTGTATCTCCAAGACTACAGTTACCTCTTAATCTCATAAACAATTGGAATAACAGCTGATCTTAGCTCTGCATGTGCTGTTTTATATTATACAGCTTAGTATCCATAAAATATGTCAGGTTACTAGCACTAAAAATAGAAGCATTTTGATTGTTCTGAAACAGCAAAATCATAGAGGATGATGACAAAGTCATTCTTAGAGGGCCACAGAATCGAAAAAAGACATAGATTATCCTGAGTTGGAAGGGACCCACAAGGATCGTCCAAGTCCAGCTCCTGACCCTGCAGAGTAATACCCCCAAGAGTCACTTTGCCAAGAATGTTGTCCAAATATTTCTTGGACTCTGTCAAGGTTGGTGCTGTGACTATTTCCCCAGGGAGGCTGTCCCATGCCCAATCCCCCTCTGGGCAAAGAACCTTTTCCTGATATTTAAGGTGAATTTCCCCTGATTCAGCTTCATTCCCTGGGCCCCATCACCATGAGTGATGGGACCAGAGTGAAATCAGTGCCTGACCCTCTTCCCTTCACAAGGAAGCTTTAGTTACAATGAGGTCTCCCTTCAGTCTCCTCTCCTCCAGGCTGAACAGACCAAGTGATCTCAGCTACTCTTCACACAGATTCCCCTCCAGACCTTTCAGCTCCTTTGACAATCTCTAATATTTTCGTATCTTTCTTGTATTTTGGCACTCAAAACATCAGAGAGTACTCAAAGTGAGGCTGCACCAGAGCAGAGCAGAGTAGGACAATCACCTCCTTTGATCAGCTTTCTTCACTATGTTGGTCTATCTGGACCACAAGTACAAGAATTGAAATGTTTGTAAATCTCTTGCTTTGTCATGGTGAAGAATTATGTTCTCTATCTTTCATAAATCATCTAAGAACTAATGAAATCTTTTACTGGTGCTCCTTCTGAAACATTTTTCTGCAACCTCAGTGCCATGAAGGCAAGAGCATGTCCAGCATGACTCTATCTTACTCCAGTGCTCAGGAGCTCTTTTACCAGTATAACATAATCATTTAAGCAATTTTCCCTCACATTGCATTTTAGCACAGAAAGATATTCAGAGACAGTGGTCATAGTCTTTCTCAGACTCTCTTCTGCTCTTCTAAATACACGAAACACTTCAATGCAGCTGTTAAACTAGAGGCTTTCCAGTTCTCATAATAGCCTGTCCCAGTTTTAAGATGGAGACTGAGTACAGATACTTTTATCTTACTGTTAGAAAAGCACCACTAAATCATGTTTGAAAGTGCGAGGCATGCGTGGAATGAGTTGAGCCTCAGACTTCTGTGCCTTTGTCCTCTTTTTAAAACAGAAAACACCCTTATTTTTTGACAGTAATATTAAGAGTGACTAAGGGGAACTCCTAATTAGTCCCACATCTGTTCAGGCTTTGGCTCTTCCACTGCTGTTTAAAAGTTTACCTTCATACTATTAGTATGAAGAAAATATTGTTTGCCAAGAGTTGTCTTGAGATTATCATCCTAACAGTCTGCAAGACAATACAATTCTGCTAACCTCCAGCCTTCCTAAAGGGGCCTAGTTCTAGCCAGTGCTCTATTGGTCACATCTTAATGTCTTACAAAGTCCTTTACATTATACATGGTAATCAGCATGACAGCAAGGCTAAAATCACCAAAGGTACAAATATAAATTTCTGAGCTTGGTAGGGCTTGCTCAGAACACAAACATGGGACCCTGTGAAGGATGGCTCCCACAGCTCATTTTCTTAAAGATTAGAGAAAAAAATCTGAAATGCAATTATTTATCTATAACCATGGATACAACTATCTATAGATACATAAATAAATATCTGCATCTCAAAAATGGCAGGTAAATCTGAATTAGACATGAATTTCCTGACATGGTTGTCACTAGCATAGTCTTCTTACTATTTTATTCCACAGTTGAGAGAGGGCCATTAAAAAACCCCGACAAAATAGCAACAACAGAAACCATGAAGACCATTTTCCTCTAGCAATTATGGCATGAACAATGTTTCAAGTTCAATTTAGACCATATTTGGTCTTGAGTGCATCTGAAAGTGATTTCAACCATTATTATTATCAGTCACTGCACAGTGACAAGACCAATGTGTCAGCACCACGGATGGGAGAGCAGGGTATTTTTTTTCCCCAAGAGACATACATCAATGTCTCCAAGAGAGGAGAGAAGAGGGAGTGAAATATTTCTCAGACTGGTTTTATTTGATCTATTTCAGACTTTGATATACAGAAGAAATGAGTCAGTGTTTGGCTTCATGGAACTATCACAAGAAAAACCTTTCACTCTTATCTCAGATAATGTTCAAATTGCAGCCAGACAGCAATGGAATGGAAAATCAACAAATGAGAAAGAATGGTTTGAGAGTGAAGATATGAAGAGGAAAACTGTTAAAAATGCAGGGCTTAATTATGCCTAGTTTCTCTCTGCATCAACTTATTGTCCATTAAAGTCAAATCTGGGTAGACTTCACTGCTCAGGTGAGAAAAAAATCAGTGAATGAATTAAATAGCTTGAAAATAGGGGACCCTGGTTTGAGACATATTTACAGATAAATTTGCTGATGATGTGACTGGAATAAATTGACAAGTTTTTCTTTTCTCCAGAACAATTGCATGTTTTCTGTAGAAAGTCTGACTTTTTGTAAGACAATTATTTATAATTACTGCTATGCAACTATTAAATGAATAGTTATGCAACCATAATTTTGAAAATCCTGAGAATAAGTCTACATTTCTGTGATTGAAAGGCTATTTTTTCCTCCTAATTGTCCAAAAGAGCCCTCCTATACTCAGATCTAGCAAGAGCGAGAATGGGAATATTCTGAGAGATTGTGAACATCCCAATGAACCGAGAAGAAAATGTCATAATTTATTATGTCATAATTTATTATGTCATAATTTATTATGTCATAAGTCATAATTTATTTGTCTGATATATAAAAAGTGAATTAAAAATAATATAAACATTTTATTGTGTAAAATGTGTAAAATGGTAAAATGTGTAAAATGGTTTTGTGCTGTATTGCCTTGTCAAGCATTTCTGTATTAACACTTTGCTGGAATGACCACAATAGGAAATGAGTTCTGTATGATGGTTGGGGTTGTTCAGCCAGGAGAAGAGAAGTCTCTAGGGAGATTGCTGTAACATCCTTCCAGTGTCTGAAAAGAGCCTACCAGGAGAGGGAAAGAAACTTTTTACAAGGGCATGTAGAGACAGGACAAAGCAAAATGGCTTCAAACAGAAAAAGAGCAGGTTTAGATTTGATATTAGGAAGAAGCTTTTCACTGTGAGGGTGGTAAGGCACAGGAACAGGTTTCCCAGAGAAGTGGTGGATGTCCCAACTCTGGAAGTGTTCAAGGCCAGGTTGGATGTGGCTCTGAGCAACCTGGTCTAGTGGAAGGTGTCCCTGCCCATGGCAGAGCGGTTGTAACTAGAGGGTTTTAATCTCCTGCCCAACCCAAATCATTCTTTACTCTAGGATTCTGGTCTGCAGGATCACAAAACTGCTGACATCAGTGCAGTGCTCTTTGTACACACACGCACAGGGACCTGACAAGAATAACACAGATCATTCTGACATCTCACACCATGAATAAAAGAGAATGGCCAGTTTTCCTGCTTCATCTCTGTGAGGGAAATGGGAAGATTTCACAAAATCTTCAGGCAGCAAGAAAGTCTAGAAGGCATTATGTCCCTCTGTTGTGTCTCCCAAATGCTAGCAAGCAGTTATAAAACAGCCTCTCCTTATTGTGAAACATCTCACAAGGGAGAAGGTTGGTTGAAGGTAGTGATCACAGTTACTGTTTTGTTTTCAGCTCTCAGCTGCCTGAGGCTTTCTGTCAAAAAATGAAACAAAGCCTAGCCCAGAATCCAGTTGTTTCCCCAAAGTAAACAACTTCCTAATGCTCTAGCTACATGTACTTAGCATTTTCCATCACAGCTTAACTCACAGTGCTCATTGCGATTATGTCAGGATACATGGCACATAATAAGTAGACTTAATTTTTCCTATACTAACAAATTAGCATTTCCGAAGTCTCCATTAGACTTCTGTAGTATTTTCTGGATGTATGAATGATTTTTCAATAGCGAAATAATTATTTTTAGGTAGCAAATTCACATAGTCTCATCTCTTCTTCAAACTGGGTTTTCCCACTGTTGCAATGCAAAATGTAAACTTTTTATACATAAAAAGCAATCTATCAGAAATACTTATCAGGAGCAAAACTTCCAAGAGAAATTTCATATTTACACTCAAAAGATAAATAGCCACCACTGCATTTTTAATGATCTTTGAATCAATTTTATTTTGAGCTTGTGTGTTTCCCACTTCCCTGGGTTACAGCAATCATATTTGGTTGCTCTTAAATCCAATTGATTTAATTCCTAATTAAATTCCATAAAATTTTCTTGAAAAGAAACTAAGTATTTTAGGAAGCAAAGAGATAAATAATTATGAAATATAACAGCTTTGTTATTCTTTTGAAAGGAGTTAATAAAAATATGTAGCCTCTGCATTATAAGTACTCTGGCATTATCTGAGTAGAATATTTATGATGATGTATTCCCTCACATATTAATTGCATGAATGTTTGTTTTATAGAAAGTATTTAAATGTAAATTAGAAATATTAGCTTGCTCTATTTCAATTTTTTACTGGTAAAATGCAACCTAAACAGTGAATACAATTATGATGTTAATCACTGCTACACTACTGTTTTCATAGTATAGATTTCCTTGTTTCACATTTCTGAGGATTATTTTTAATGCAGTGCTCCTTAATTTTGTATATCAATGATATCGGGTTATCTATTTCACATTATATAAATTGTATTTGTATCTGTCACTTTTTGTTATATGTAAAGGCTAAAAATTCATAAATATGTTAAAAAATATTTATTTCCTTTTCCAGGGTGGTTTGTCTTGTCTACATCAAATCAGAAAACAGTTAAAGAAGTGCTGTCTCTCACTAGCATTTGATTTTCCACAAAGCACTTTCAAAAACAAAACAAGCAAGAGTTCTCTTAGCTGTGTGCAGACCATTTTGTATTTAGCAAGCAGGAAGCACTCTCTCGTTTGTTTCTGTCATATTATTCCACTGAGTGACAAGAACAAATGCGGTTGAAGCACTATAGAAAATGCACTTCAGATATGTACCTCATCTGGCATCAAGGGGCACTGGATTGTTTTTGTGAGCTACAAGAAAATGGTGCCTGTGTACAGCATAAAGAAAAAAGGACTGCCAAAGTAATCTGCAAAATTAGAAAAAGGAAAAGTTTGGCAGATCCTGTATTCCCAGGCTGCATGAATAATGAATACTTATTATCAATTTGAGTTCACTTTCCTAATATTTCCTTCTGAATGAACAAGGCATTGGATGGACAAATGGAGTCTTAAGGAAAAACTGTGAGCATAAATGAAAATGACCAATATAAAATCAATGCACAATCTCAGAAAGCAAAAAAAAATTTACATATTTATATTTCAAAGTTTACAGAAAAATCCTAAATGCCTAGGATCAATGTTACCGGCCTATCACATACTCAGTCTTTATTCTCATTAAAGGAATCAATCCTCAGTCAGTTGAATAAGTTATCTACCATTTCCTTTTTTTTATAGGGGCTTCCTTTTACACTCAGGTAGCCTTAAACTCTCTTCTGGTTTCTTGCTCATTCACTATAAAAAGGTAGTAAATACAATTTTTGGAAAGTTAAATTTACACATCTTACAGGCTGCAATTGTAACATTGACTTTTTTGACCACCCTCAAAGGACTGAAATAAAACTTTTATTCTGCCAAATATAAACCTGACATACATTCTTTTGCAAATTGGAATTCATGAGATCAATTAGAATATGAATAAGTATTGCAAACTGGTTTGCATTCCGAGCAGGAAAGCCTTCAGGAATACACAAATGCTGCAATGGTTCTCTTGGGAAGTAAACTCTAACATTCAAAAAATGTGTCATTTCCCACATGATTAACAGAAGCCATACTCCAAGAATACACTATCACTCTATCACCCTGTCTCAGATTTAGAACTTTTGCTGCACACAAACAAAACTCCTTCCCCAAAATTGCTCTGCCTGAGCAGTATTGTTAGTGCTATAGATGCATCTCCCTGAACAGAACACATTGCCAGCTTTCTCAGATGTTGCTGACAGTAAAGCTGGACAGAGGTGCTGTGATATTGGCAAGTCACTTCATAACAGCCATGAAGAAAATCACAGCCCCAAAATCTGATCCTGATTGTACTGGTAGCACAGGTAGGATTTCTCTAGAGGCAAGGGGAAGAGGCAGGTGAGTATGAGAATCATTAGATGTCTCTTTGCACAGGGGCAGAAAAGTGTGCACAGCCTGGTTCAAGTGACTAAAATCTATAAAATCTCTTTCTGTGTCCCCTTAATGGAAGATGGAGAGCTGCCCTTCTTATGCTTAAAAAAAAAAAAACCAGTTTCCACATTCTTTTCAATGCTGGAGGGCATACACTGTCAAACTGTGATAGATTTTGAAGTAGTTTTGGCTCTGTCAGAGGAGGACATATTTGATATTGGCAAAATATACTTTAAACTATATTCAAATAATATTTCTTCTTCTTTTTGTATCCACAAGGACATGGTTGTGTAGCCACAAAGGATGTACAAAGAAGCAGGCTATCAAACATTGTTGCATCAAGACAAAAAAGTCTCATTTTCCTCTGTTTATCCCATGAGAATTTTCAAAAGCCTAAGATGCAAATCTTATTTCCATTAGATGGCTATAAAGTATACTATTGTCACAAGAAAAATAACAATATATTTTCTGTCAGAGATGGCCATCCTTTTCTTCCTTTGTTACAAAGAATTGCTAGGATGCCTCAATAAATTAATCTTTGTTGTCACAAATTGCAATATGATAGAGCCAGAGAACCTGGGAGACACTGCAAGTCCATAGCACTTGGCACCAAGAAGACATCTCCTGATTTGTCCAAGCTAAGTAACTCACCATCTTAAAATAAATCAGAGAGAAAGGTAGCATGGAAATTCAGAGATGCAAAGTGACTCTGTCTGGGCTCAGCAACTGGCTGAGGAGGGAAGGAGTAATGCAAAATATATCAATTTGAACATGTCAATGAAACTTTAAAATTTCTGGAATCATTCTTAATATGAGGAAGCCATACTGACTGATGTATCTGTCTGAAAAGATGCCTTGCCTATTTTAACTCTCCTCCAGAAATTCAATGATTGTAATATATTTCTTTTTATTTGCTAGATATGTTAGCATGATGTGTTTTAATGAATGTGGTTATTTTGCATTTTCTGTATTCTCAACACTAAAAGATATTTTATGATGGAATTATGAATCAATATTTTGTCTCATGCAATGGCTGGCATTATTGTATATAACAGAACTCCTAAGGGTACACACTTGTGAGATCAGTCACTTGAACTTTTAGCCTGACATGTATGGATCAGGCCTATTTTTCATCCACTCTTATTCTACTTTTTATGTTTTGGTCTTTTCTTATACAAATGTCTCTTCAAAACTTATATACAAAAGACATGTAAGTGTGAATAATCCTTTCTCTTTGCAATTCCCCATGTCATAGAGTGGAAATTGCTTAAATTCTGATTATGATGTGTAATTATCCTCTGTGCATCTAATGTCTCTGCCAAAAATCTTCCTTAACAACAGATTGAGGTGAAAAAATCACATTTTATTTCATCAAGAGCAATGTTATTAACAGTACCGGCATGGAATTTATATGAAGTGAGGCAATTTCCCAATGCCTTTTACTTCTAAGCTCATATTTTGCATACCCTACGTCCCTGAGCCTGGTTTCCTGAATGAGAGATTTTCTCATGAAGGATCCCTTACAGCTGGCAATTTACAGAAAGCCTGTAAAAGTTCAAAAGGCCAAACTCTAGTCGGAACAGTAGGAAGTTTACATGGTTTTGATGCCCTGTGAGTACACTAAGCTAAAAGATGTAAGTAGACTATTTTTCCCACTCATTTTCATCTCTCCCAGACAGGATCTGAAAGCAAAACTTTATTATAAAAACATTATGTTCTCCAAAGAAAACAATAAATGCTGTGCTTCAATCCCAGTATCAGGAATGTAATTCTGAGATAGAATCTGCTAAATAACTTCAAATTTGGAAAACATAAAATGTATATTATACTTCTCTCTTTAAAAAAAATCCCGAAATCACACAATATTTTTGTCACTCAGGCATATAATTAGAATTTCAAAAACAGATTAATTGTAATTGAAAATGTAATAAACTATAGTTTGGGATTTTTTTCTAGAGAAATCCAAATTAACATAGTTAATGAAATTACTTTACTTTTTTGCTTTGTCAGTAAACTAAATCCCTTCTACAGCTTTCTATTTGGAAAAAAACCCCAACCAAACAGATAATCTGCTAAAGCAAATGGTCTGCTTTTTCACCCAGGGATTACAAAAGCTATTAAGGCAAATTCCTGTGAACTCCATCAACAGTACTTTAAAATGAACTTTTAACACCTTACAAGTGTTATTTTATTGGAAAAAAATGACACCAATTTCTCTAAATGCTAGTGGGATTTAAACAGTGGTAAGATGAAGTCAGTGGTTTTATGAAGTGTATTATCTTCTGGATACTGGTTTGTGGAAGATTTTAAAACCATTATCTCACTAAGCTCTCAAGTAATGCTAAGAATGTCTATGAGCTCATTTAAAGATGATCTGCAGTGTAATAAAGAAAAACAATATATTTTCTTCCAACTGTCAAACCAGCATGAATGAACTAAGCCACTCTGGACATGTTTAGAGAATGTGGGAAAAAAAGCCTGTAAAGATCAAGCAGGAGTTTCCCAGAGCTGGGAAAATACAGATGGGCAGGTTTGGGTATGATTCTCTGTTCGATGCCAATAACTCAGCAAAGGCTCTTCCTCTGGATGAGCTGCTCAGCACAGGGAAAGCAAAGTTGTGCTTTGCTGTGGCTGAGCTGCAGCAAAATGTTGGTACAGGGAATTTATGTGTGGGGGACTGTGCCCTTCTGCTGGGAGAATCTAATTGCTTGAGCCCTCAAATGTTCAACAAAATGCAACTTCAAAACATAGAATAGGGTGAAGACAGCTAAAAAATACTTGCATATTTGGGAAGACACACACTGTACAGCTAAATAAAAGAAAGCTCAATTCTATTTCCTCTTCTAAATGATTTTTATTTCATTTTCAAAACTCCATAAATTTATGTTGCTTAAACAAAAAGCATGCTATCATTGGTTTTGGAAAAAAGCATTTTCTTTCAAGATAATCAAAGCACAACAAACTGCTGAACTTAAGAATAATTTCCACATTAACATGAAAACATTTCATCATACCCCTAATGTCAAGAAAGGGTGAATATTTTAAGTCTATCCCTTTTTTTTGTTCTAAGTGACTCCTTTGAAAAATTTAACATCATTACAGAAAGCATATGTATTTTCACATCAATGAGAAAATGTCATCAGATAATTTCTGAATGAATTAAGAGATGTAATTTAAAATATGTCTTTTTTAAATATGAAAATAACATTAATTTGTTATGCATATTTTTGGTTTTTTTTTTTTGCTAGTTTAGCAATCAGTTTTATTCAAATTTCTATCCTTTTCTACTCTTAATAGAGATTTTGGTTGACAGTGATATTTATCTTCCTTATGATACTGTATTAATCCTTGCACATTGTTTTAGGCTAACCTGAGTATAAGGAAAAATTCTCATGTGTATATAACATATTTTATATAAAGAAAGGTAAACATATCATAAAATTCCTTCTCTTGTAATACTTTTACTGTTTTAGTAGTCACCATAAGACACTTCTCATGACTTTTTAAAATGAAAGTGTATAGTCTTATTGGTCGATGCATTTGCATTTAAATTATTTGCTAATATAGACAATACATAACTGTGAAAATTTGTGGTTTTAAACTAAGTCATCATTAAATCTGACATTTTTATGGTAGGTCTGTCAATCAAATGACAAACAGTTGACATGAAAAATGTTTGCAGCCATTTGAATTGTAATAATTTACTTTTAATCTTACTTTATTAAAAAACAAACAAAAAACATTAGGTTAGGTGTTGCACATGAGGAATCTATTTCAAACCAAACTGCTGGGAACCCTATTTAAATATTTCCAGCAGAGAACATAATTTTATAAATTAGCAAAATAGCTTTTATTTTCATGTATTTAGAACAAACCAAATCCAAACCAACAAAATTCCAGCTGGATTTATCATCAGAAACACAGCTCTGTGACTGCGAGCTGTGGGGTAGATAATAGGACATTCCTAAATGAAACATCAGGAAACATCACTTTATTTGAGGCTTCAAGTAAGCTTTTTAAAGAAATTAATTAATTTACTTTGAATATTTTAAGCTTTGTATCACTACCATTTTGACAATGCGATCATTTCAGAACTTGAAGCATCTGAAGGCTTTAGTTTAAAGGCCTATTTCTAGTTTTATTTTTTATTTCATAATTCAAATTTCTTTTATAAGAACGAGTAGTAGTATTTTTATTTTACATGAATATTGGAAAAGATATAGAAGTGTCAAAGAGAAGAGATACCTAGATATTAAGCATGTGGCACAGGAGTACTGATAAAAGGTTTATAAGGAAAATGTGGGCACTATATCTATTTTCAGTGACATATGAGTTATTTATAAATAAAAATATGATTTGCATTGAAATAGACATGATCTTATTATTGTCTCTTATTTATCTACTTTTATGTGTTCCATTATTTTAAAATCTGTTCATTTTCCAGTCACTGTGACTTTAATATCACAACAGAAAAGGAAAGATAGGAAGCATTAATATTATAAAATCTAAAATATTTATTTATAGGACACTGAAGCAAAAAAAAAATTAGACTTTAATTTTAAAAACATAAAAAAGCTGCCTGCATAATTTCAAAAATCTGGATATAAGTGCCAGTCTTAAACTTACACAGACCAAAAATGTATGTAGCAAAGAATTAAACACTTACACAGACCAAAAAATTTTGTAGCAAAGAAATTAATCTAGATATTAACCTAACTTGAAAAAGTCAATTCTCTTTACTTTTTGCTGTCATATATTCTTAAAAATGATATCTGGAAAAAAAACCTGACAATTTTGTAAAGTTAGGAGAAACCATATAAAAGAAATTAATAATGAACAAAGAACCTCTGTGTATCATATCTATCTAGGGAAAAGAAAGCTGTATCCTTTAGATGGTGGTTAGTTCATTTTTTGTACTCAAACTGCAGCCTTAGCTGCTCACTCAGTAAGGGCTCAGAAGTGTGATTGGGAAAGTTTCTTAACTGGTTGAGCTGACTTTATGGAAACCTGAATTTCTGCAGTGTCTCTGAACACGCACGGTTACATTTGTTCATCTCTGCTATCCTACACATCTTTATTGTGCCAGGGTGATGAACATGAAGAGGTGAATAACCTGCTTCTTTGATAGACTCTGCCAATTTTAATAAAGGCCAGGATAGTCCTTTTGAAAAGATACCTGAAGAATGCTATTAAAATGAAACTTTAATTGAGGTACCCAGCTTATTCTCATCCTGATCTCATCAGTTTTCATTCACATGTGACACATTGCCAGCTTGTAATAAGAACTTATAATAAAAGGTGGCCCAATGGGAAGATAAAAGCCAGGATGGAAATAGCTTATTGCTTGAAATGAATTAAACATGGGGCTGATGGCTTTTAGCAAGATAAGTAGTCAAGACTGCTCAATGACAGCTATCTCTTATTTATTTACACTAAAATCCTATTTATCTGAAGTTCATGGTTCTCAACATAAATTAGCAGGCAACCAGAAGGGCTTGTCATACAGATCAGATCATCAAGATTGTTCTGTGTATTTCAAAGTGCACAGTTAAATTCATCTTTCCTGCACAACTGGTAAAGAAGAGTGCATGAATTCCCACAAATCTCAGCCTGGTAGGTCTCAAAAGCTGCTCCTGCCCAAGGCTAGAGGCAGTACTCAATATAGTTAGTTCTCAAATAATGAAATGTGCAGATAAATCCTGGCATGGGGATGCCAACTAATAGCACCATGTAACAAAGCTAGAAAGGCTAAATAAAAGGATATTTAATTCCAATGAAATTGCAAGGAAAACCTTATACATAGAACATAAATATCCATGTTTCACTTCAATGTGTCAAGTGCTACTAAGACAGTGCCCTGTAAATCTTTCTGCTGCTTGATTTCCCCCCGAGTAGTCAGATCCTCTAGGTTTCTTAGCTCACACTTCCCCCTCTGTTGTGACAGCATTTGTGTTTGTCCCTGTGCTTCATGCCAACTCTGCTACCATTTGGGTCTAAATGCAGTGCTGCAATTAAGATTGCACCTTTAACACTTCTATTCAAAAACTATATTCAAGATTTTGTGTGACTCAGGTATCTATTCATATATCTCTAATGTAAACAAGCATTAAATAGTCCTGTTAATGTCTGGGGCTGACTTCAAGCTGACAAACTGAAAATAGTGATATTTATAATTCAAAATCTGCATGGAAGAGCTGTCTTCAGGAATTTGGTTTTAGCAGCTGCTAGGATTAAGGAGCATTCTGGCTGTGGAAGATATTCTGTGAGGGCATGTATAAACCTGGACTGCACCTTTGCTGGAGTGATGTTTGAGGAGATGGCTGCAGCAAGCTGGTGCTTTCAGTGGTCTGCTCTGGCACAGTGGAGAGCCTGAAAACATCACCCTCCATGGTAACAAGCTAAAGATGCTCTGAGACAAGCCATGATTGCTGCAGACTTTTTGGCTTGAGGCAAAGAAACTATTTATACCAGCTTTTTAGTTTTTTGGTTTTGTGGTTTTTTGGTTTGTTTTTTTTTTTTTTGCCTTGTATGAACACAATGTCCCTTATTCTTTTAAAACTTAGAAGAAATCTTCCTGCTTAAGATTCTTTCCTTTCCTGTACTCTTCTCACTGTCTGTGGTGAGTTTATTACAGCTATAAGGGCATCACAATCCAAGATAGTGATTGTTATGTGAACAACCAGGGTGACTGAAAATATTGTTCTAGGCAGTATTGAAAGCATGACATCCTTAATTTCCTGCAAGGATTGAGCACCACTGCAAGTTTGAAACTGTTTTTAATTAACTAATTAACAATGACCAAATCAGATCCCGGCTCTTCTGCAAACAATATGGTACAAACTTCTGCCAAATGTGAAATGTCTTTCACATTTAGCAGAAGTTTGAAGCAAAACCCTGACAATTCCAGTTTCTTCCTCAAAACTTCTGTAAAAGAACTCTGCTTTAAAAGGTAACAATTACATCTCTATTAAGAGGAAAAACAGTCTTCAAAATTCACCTCTAAAACAGACCTTCAAAATCTCCATCTCACTTTCTGTCATGATTTAAAAATATGAGTAGAGATTTCAATCGCAATTTGTGCAGGGTTATCATTCTTCCTTATTTTTGGTACTATGTGGATTGAGGATGCCAGCCAAGTACTACTGAGAGGTCCAGAACCTTCAGGATCAAGTTCACTTACAGGGCTGGGATGTCAGGTGCTCCTTTTATGGCATTTTGATATCGGGCCAGTACATAATATCAGCAGACAAAGGTTTTTTTTATCTAGTCTGTATCCTCAATACTTGGAATTTTAGGTGTAAAGAAAATGGAAACTAAGTCAGATTGCTAAAAGGGTAGAACAGGTAGTAATAGAAATTAGATATATCAAAATCTAAGACAGAGGAGATTTATAAGAAATATCAGATATCCTGAAAACTCATTCCAGTCTTTTAGTCATAAAAAGAAGGGCAGAGATTCTCGTCTGTCACTCCCTGGTTTGGAAGGATGTTGCCATATGATACTGAGATGTCTGATGTTATTTACCCACCTTTTTGCTTCTGCCTTTAATGAAAAATCATCACATTAAAGTGAAACAAGCAAAAAGCTATTGCGAAAGTAAAATAATTGTTCCCTACGTATCATAGCAGGCATGATAGGTATTAGTGGATACTAACTGCACCAGGAGGGATTCGAGTAAAGAAGCAGAAAAAGCTTTCAAATAGCATGGAAAATGAGTAACTGGAATAATTTGACTGGGGAAATTACAGTGTCTTAATCTTTGAACCTTTATAAGGACAGCTCAGGCAATTTGTCAAGAGTAGTCCATGATAGGAATAGCATCTGCCACAATGTGACTCTGATCTGGGGAAGAAGGAAAGCCCAGGTGAAGCTCTTAAAGTTCCTTCAGTTCTTATTTTTCTACGACATTTATTGTTTACTCTTATTCAGAAAACTAATAAACACAATCATATCTACTTTCTTTTTGTTATATGCATACCTGCAATCTCCAGCATTCCTGATTGCCTTTGGGAAGCATTATATGGCTATTGCAGCTATGTCAATAATTTTTATACCACCTGTGGGACAAGTTAGAATTTGTAAACAAACATATTGTCAGGCAAATTTAAATCAGTCTTTCCTTTGACTTTAAGAGGAGCTCAATTGCATCATGTAGATTCAGACAACCAAGCTGGCAGCTGGTCTCCCAGGGCTCCCTTTGTAGTCAGCACATAGATGGGCATTTTAGGAAGCAACTGGGAGCATGAGACTAATTTATGTCCTCTGAAGACTGGCCAAATAACTGAGCAGGTTATTAAAGTAAATTAAATTGGAAACCAGTAGCTGGACAGTGTTAGCACTCCTTCCATGCCTTCATAATGCCTAAATTACTAAGTGATAAATAACCAATATTTGAAGAGAATATATGAAAACATATAGTGGAAAAAATAGCATTAAATTAATCACATCCACAGAGTTTAAAGATTTTGCTGCAATCTCTCCTCCCATTTCTGTACCATAAATAATACCACAGCAAACTAACTGTTTTCTCTTACAACTCAATTTCTGAAATAGGCTGGCTATGTAAACATCTAATGAAGAGTAAAAGAAAGCAAACCTACTCTATTTTGGCTCTCTGTCTGAGTGGTAGTAAAAATAAGATTGTGTTAAATAAATATGTTTTAGAACTACTTAGTTGTGGTTTATAGTAAGAATAAAATAAACACACTCAGCATAATTTCTTTCAAGGCTTTTTAAGATATAGATTCCTACAGTTAAGTTACAGAACAAAATTAAACAACACAGAAAATGTTTTCTCTATCCTTCAGCTTTCTTGTCTGCATCAATTAAAATTATCCCAGGATCAAGAGTGTTCCTGTTTCCAGCTACACCATTCAATATTCTTTTCTTATCTAACAAGGTCTAGCTGAGTAATTCCTCAACACTGAGAGAATATTGATGAGTGAACACATAATATTTTCTTCTTACTATCCTTTTAAAAAAAGGTTCAGCCGAATGCCAAGTAGCCTTCTGTAAATGGTGGAATTGTGTAAAAAAAATGGATGAGGTTGTGACTGAACAGCACAAGAACTGCCAGAACCAAGACCAGGCACAAGGACTGACCTGGTTTGTTTGTTTGTTTGTTTGTTTGTTTGTTTGTTTTTACAGGATAGGTGCATCATAATTTCATCAAATTTTAAAATTTTTATTTATATTCCATCTCACTATTGACACATTTATTCAGCACAGTCTTGCTAAGCCCCAGGATAACCACTCTCCCACTGAACAGTGAAAATTGACAGTTTAATAGAAAAATAAAATGTTTGCTATTTACAAATAATGGAAAAAGTCCACCTAATTTTCAGGGACTCTACTTGGAACTGTTATGATAATTAGAACTATTAAGTACAGCCATGTGACCGTTTTGACCCATTTATCAAAAGGATATGTGTCACATTAATACTGTCATTACTGTGTAAGTTAATCTAAACATCCATATTTATCCTTTCTTAAGTACTCCTTTAAATACATAATTCATATTGATGCAAAAAATATTTAGTTACTTAACTTGCAGTATGAACACAATACTAAAATGTTAATGCTTTTTTTCCTTTTTTTCCTTTTTCTTTTATTTTCTCATCAACCAGCTTGTGAATCTTTGCCACAGTGACATAAGTATCTTTGATGGCAGTTGCCTTTGGAGTGTCCCTTGTGCTGAGAGGGCTCAGAGTCACTTCCACAGGCACCAGAGTGCCAGGTGCTGCCTATTGAGGGATTTATTGCACCCTGCTGCTGCTGCAAGGGGAAGGATTGTTTCTCCCCAGTATCTCTGATAAAAGGATATTGCTTCTGGACTGCTGGCAGAAATGTTTAACACTGCCCATGTTTAACACCACCCATGCAAGTGCCCTGCAGAGTTATGGAGGTTAACAACTTCCAAAGCTTAGATAATGCTGCAGGAATTGGTGCTGAATAAATAATTCACATATACTTTCTTAGGACTAACAGAACATACACAAAACTTGTGTAGTTTGAGTCAGATTTAAGCTACTGTTAAAGTATTAGGTTTTATCACAGATGTGATTTTTGCCTATTGAATTCTTTGGGCACAAGGGCCTTTTCCAGAGGCTTGATGTAATAGAAACTTGACAAATGGATTAGAACATGGTTTTTATTCTTTCCAGATGTTTCCTGCATTATGCAGAAAGCTGAAAAGTGCAAATTTTAATATCTCTTACAAGACACCAATGTAGCTCAGAAAACAGTGTGAATCCTTATTTGGCCAGAAATATGATGTTTATTTTGGTTAGAATGGGGCAAGCATTAATAGACACACAGAAAACAAAACAAAACAAAACAAAACAGAACAATAATGAAAAAAGAGATCTATGAAGGAATCCAGTTATGGAAAATATTATATGCAGTTTTTATTGTAGATGGGACAACTGGTCCTGTCTGCTGGCTGCCTCTTCCTGACACCCACCAGTGTCCAATAGATGCATTTGGTTGGTGCTGCTTACATTTGTATTGCTACCACTAGCTGTTTTAGAAACAAAAGCAATGCCAATAACCACTCTGTAAAATTTCCTTGTGTCTGAACATAGAGGTTTGTTGTTTGGGTTTTTTTAATAGGATCGAGATACAAAACTGTCAATGGCACTCACTAGTGAATGATGTAGAAAAGGATTACACAGGAACATTCAAATCTTTAGGAAATAATTTAAGAGCCTGGGACTTATTTGACACAAAAATTAATAAAAATGAAAACATGAAGAAATTCTATTTCCTGCTGTTATGTAACTCATTTTCTGTTCAGAAATTAGGCCATGAGAAGTTACAGAATTGCAAAGTAGTTCAGCTGGCATTTGCATACAAATATAGAAACACTGGCTGTAATAACCTACTAGTGTAAAGGTTATTTCAAAAGTCCTGTTGTCATCCTCTTGTATGGTTGTCATAACATTTCTTCATATAAATATGTGGGAGAAATTAAGCCATTTAAGAAGATTTTGAAAGAGCTTTTTCCTTTCAAAGTTTGCTTATCCTGAAATAACCAGCTTTTAGGAGCACCTGTTTTCTCATATGAAATATTTATGTAATTTGCTTATTACTTTTGTATTTTATTGAGGTATGCAGATGTGGATTTTTGGTTTTACCTTTTAGAAAGAAACATGCAGCCTTATAGTTTTGTTACATTTAAAAATATAGAAGGCATCATCCTACAGAACTGGCAGCTTTTCTACTTCGAAGCTCATAATTTACTTAAGTACTCTAATAGAACTATATTTCATATATGCTTTATGCTTGTGTTACTCCTCAGAGAACCTAAAGATGAAAACAAAGTCATTTACTGCATTAGGAATAGTGACTGTATTGGCCATTAACCTCAGTATGTTGCATAGACTAGAATGGGGCATATAAACACTCACAATAGTGAGATTTGACAGTACAAGATATTTATTCAAGTCAAAATACTGCTTATGGAAAAGAGCTCACAGATATCTGTGCTCACACTGCTCTGTGCTACCATCTTCTCCCAACAAATAATTTCTTTTCTGCTTCATACAATATTTGAAGTTCATGACCAAGGCACGTTACTTTCTTATAACAATTTCCTCTTCTCCTACAAAAACAGTACTGAAAAAAGTGTTATGTTATATTAACCTCTAAATTAAACCTCTAAATTAATTTTTGTCCATTAGCACTGTGCTTATAAATTTAAATGTAAGTATAATAAAATAATCACTGGGATATACATTATACTGCTTAAGAATACTTTGCTAAAAATTAAACCCCTTTCACATTTATTTTGCATGTAAGGGCATACCCAAATTTTTATTTTTTAAAAGTGTTGAAAACTATATTAGCTTTTCAAAACAAGAAAAATGAGAATTCTTCCATGACTAACTTCCTCCAAGACTCTGGTTGAATGCAAATATCAGTTTATCTGTTTCTAAATTTTTATGCAAATGCATGCAACTCCAAAATGTTTTGAAAGAGTGATTTATCTGCTGGAACCCAATGATACAAATCCTCTTTGCTGCTAGGTACTCTTCCAAATCTGGCAGAATTGGGCTGTTTATAGATAATACTTAAAAAAAAAAAAAAAGTGTGTAGATTATAAATTCAAACAGTTGGAAGTTAGAAACTGAGGGTTTAGTTAAATTCAGTCCCTCTGGTTTTGTGTACTAGAATGGCAGCACCGGCATCTTTCCTGATAATACACAATTGTTTTCTGTGGGTGCCCTGCCTCCTCTTTTGAGTCAGTTTTACTGTTTGAATGTGGTGATTTACAGTGGTGATGTACAGTTCTTAAATCCATTATTGACAGTATCCGTTCATCTACTACTGGTTTTGACCTGTCTCAGTCTTGAATTAATTTCTTTGACATTTTTTATTATTTTTCAGACCCTAAATTTGTAAGACTTTTGGTAAGACCTAGAGTTACCCACAGGTCTTCATGAATGCTCCAAAATTCTTTAGTCTGAACAAAATTCACATGCTTTGATCTTAATCCACATATATAGATTGCTAGAACCATAGAATAATTTGGAGAAGGGACCTTTAAGATCGAGTAATTCCTAGCATGCAAATGTGGGCAGGGAACCTTCCCCTATCCCAGGTTACTCAGGCCCCCATCCCACCTCGTCTTGAAAACCTCCAGCCATGGGGAATTCACAGCCTCTCTGAGCAACCTGTCACAGTGCCTCACCAGCCTTATAGCAAAGAGTTTCTCCTAATAACTGATCTAAATCTCCTTCAGTTTAAGGCCATTTCCCCTTGCCCTGTCACTACATGCCCTTGTGAAGCCCCTCTCCAATCTTGTATGCTCCTTTATGTACTGGACATAAATCAGCTCGGAATCCATCAAGATGTTTTTCCAACTGCATCCTCTCTGGGACTCACTTCAGTGAATCTTCTTAGAAAATAGTTACAGGATGGAGTCTTGTCCAGAATGTAATAGTGGACAAGGTTGGGCATGAAATGCATATCTTCTTCAGTGTTGTATGGTGTCTGTAATAAAAGCCTCCTAATGAATTTTTTTTTATTTTTGCAAAAGGAAACTACTCCAGATAGGAAGGCACTAGAGAGAGGACCACAGCTGGTGATTAATTTTGTCTCCCTCATTTTTGATGACATTTCTGAATGTTGTATGTATGCTTGGATGAAACTGTCCTCTCATTGCTCTGGTTTTCAGTGGAAACTGCTGTGATTACTCAGCTTTCTAATCACCAGCTAGGCATGGTTGATCAGGAGTGGTTTCAAACCTGGAGTTTACAGAGGTTTTTGTATTTTTTCAAGGCCACCATCATCTTCCTGCCCCAAATGGGAATCACAGGGTTTCCCGTCCTCTCTCAACATCGCTCAAACCTGGGCTTCATTTTGAAGTACCTGACTTCACTCATTAGACTTTGCAGTTGAGGTTGAGGGTGATCATAGTGGATGCAGGTTCAAAGCAAACTTACTTTTGGCATTCCTGGTAAGCAAGAAACTTTTGGCAAGGACTGCCCACATACCGTTACATCCTACCTCCCAGATGTTGCTTTTCAAATGGTTGAGAATGGACAACTTAAAGGACCCCAAAAGCTGCTGATTATGCAGTCAGAGAAGGGAGGTGGCTATGCCACCTGAAACTAACAATAAGCTTTTGTTGAATAGAGTTCTCAGAAACTGGGGTGTTTGACTGGTCAAGAGGGAACCTGTTGGCCATTCCACAACTAGCAATTCCTACTTACAACAGGCAAGTAAAGGTGAAGCTGAGACCAGGTGCTATAAAAGGTAGGTGGGAAACGTCACTCCCTCATAAGAAGCAGTGCAGCAAGGATAATTCATTACAAAACCCTCTGTGCATAGAATGAGCCTTAGATGAGCCTGCTCCATGGATGGGAAGGTGAGGATGTAAAGTTTGTTCTTGAGGCTTGCAGGATCCAGATACTGGGGAACAAGGATTTTGAAAGCTATGGTCCCAGCCCAGCACTGCAGGAGTTTGAACACAGTTTAGATTGGGGTGTGTGCCTTAAATACTGATCTGGGCACGGCACAGAGTGTGAGGCATTTTGGAGATGAGGAAACAAAGTTCACAACCTACCATCTAAGTGGAAGAAGCTGTTCAGACATAGAGCTGTGTCACACAGTAGGTGAATGTTTGAAACATACTGTGCAGCCCAAAGAATTTAAATCCATTTTGAACCTCTTTAAAAGCCTAAATCTGGACTCTTCTCTCTTACAATCTTCTTGCCATGGAGCAGAGCACTGCAGAGTTTCAGGACCAAACCCCAAGCCATCTGGTTCCCAGATTCCAAGCTCTGGTTGTCACTGCCCAAATGGTCTCTCATATGAGAAAAAATTATATATATGGGCCGTCTTTCTCAGGATTTTAAGATCCAGTGTATTTTAGACACTTTCTGTGTAGAACACTGGCTATAAATAAAACAAAGCATTTTTGTTCCTCTTTATGCTTTTGTTTCCTAAAAGAAGAATGAAAAATGTGGTTTGTTTGGAATTTTAACTTTTCTTCCAGTCCCCAGTGAAGTCAGTTTTTCTCTGAAGTGGATATTTCAATGTATTTTTGCTATTTATGGGCAAGCAAATATTTGACTCTGTTTCTTCATTTTCCTTTATGCGTAATATATTTTTCTTTATGTCATATCTCGAAAGACACTAAAGATGGTGTTATTCTCATTTTAATAATTGGAAACTAGAATAAAGCAAATGGAGGCAAAAATATAGTCTTTAATTTAAGACTAAATTTTTGCATTTTATATACAAGCATAGTTCTTACTGACCTGATTTGCAAACCCTGACCTAAACTCTCCTGAGCATCAAATATCACTTTTGGGTAACCAGAAACAAAGTAACTTCAATTAATGTAAGATTCTCTTTACTTCTTTTAGAGGCAGAAGTACAATCTGATTTCACAAAAGTAGCAGTAAATCATCATAACCAAGAAAACATTTTAGCCTAATTTTCTAAGACATGTTTTTGTTCCTATCTGTGCACACACAGTCACATTTGTTCATTTTTGAACTTACTGATCAATTTAAACTAAGACCTGACAGGAAAGTATAGATTTCAGAAATAACTGAGGTAGTTATTAACCTACAGTTACAGTTCATAGTCAAGTACAACTTTCCAAAAATCACAATGCTAGGCAAGTGTGCATGATGAAAGAACAGGGAAAACTCAGTGATGCCATTTGATGAACCACCCAGCTCACAAATTCTACAGCAGAAGAGACAGAAGTCCCATGAAAGCCTCTTGCAGTGCATGACCTGATTTATTAACAGATCATTCTGCACTGTAAACTGAATGAAGTCTGGGAAAAATGGAGGGAAGAAAAGAAAAAAGTGCTTTACTTATGTACTAAAGATATGGGTACTGAAAATACATGCATCAATGGATTCTGCAGTGCAGCAGCGTGTATTTAGCCTTCTGGAGCAGAGAAGGTCAGAGTCCGGCTAGCTGAGGTTAAGGCCGACACCCAGCTGCATGGTCTGCCAGCACCCCTCGGCATCATAAGGCCTCGGGCTGTGCTGGTTGCGGACTGGATCGCTGCTAAACGATGAGAAGGAAGGAGCTGGACACTCGCTGGAGGGGCTAAACAGGTTTATTGGAAAGCCCGCGATGTATCGGCGAATGACCAAAAACAAAGGGTGCTTAAGGGTTATAAAGGGAAGGAGTGGATCTGGGAGCGGGTTTACAAAAGACCAATAGGGGGAGAAGAGGGGATGAGCTTAACACAAATGACATAGTGGAGAGCCCAATAGGTACCAGGTATGGGAGGGGCTCCGGGACCACAGCCAACCACAACCCCCAAAGAGGAGAAGCTTCTGGAATACTAGGTGGAGTGGGGTGGTATAAGAGAGTGGTATAAGATCTGCAACATTCAGAGAATCTGGTATTGTCTCTTGTGCTATAAGGCCACAGCATGAGTGAGAAATTACTAAAAAACTTGATGTCTTGCAAACTGAAATACTCAATTTGAAATATTCAAGGAACGGCATTGTTGGAGGTGGTCCTGATCTTTATGAACTTACTTCTGATGGTGTATCTAATTTTTGTGGAACCACTCACAAGAATGAGGAGCCTCTAGCATAAAGTCTACATCACCTGACATCACCTTAAAAATGCGGCCATTTTTCATTTAAATATTTATTGTAGTTTGCTTGCAAAAGGAATGGTAAAACTTCTAGGATGAAACTTACATTTGTGCAATCATGTACAAAATTGTAATTTTTCATACTATACATTACTGCAATAATTTAATGGTATCCAATTTACTATATTATTTCATAAATTATGCTATTTTCTAAAATATTTAGGTTGTGTAGAGGCTAGGAGATATTTGCTATGGTGTATCAAAATCATAATTAATATTAAACAAAAATATCTCCAAAAGCATAATACGTAATTGGTATATTTCATTTATCAGAGAATGAGTCTGTGCAAATGAGGCTTTCTTTATATACTCATATACATAGCAAATTGTCTTAAAGTGTTAACATAGTCTTTAGGAACTCTCAAGTGTACATTTAACATTCAAGATTCATTGTATCTGGCATTTGCACAACTGTTGTCTCTAAAAGCAAGTTATGTGAATCATCACAACAATGATTCTTTGGGGAATGCTTCTTTCTACCATGATGGATCCTATTTTTCTGTGAAATTTTGAAAATTGAAGTGTTCATGATAATTGGGTTTAAATTCCTCCACTCCTCCAAACAGAATTTATGTACATGCAGTTGGAGCACATCTGCACCCAGTTAACTGCCTTCAGTTAGCAAAATCAGCTGCTTTCAATAATTACATGCACTATCAGAGCATATGTGAGTTCCTGAATCACATTCACTTTATAAAATGTTACATCTATATGTAAACATATACATTTTTTTAACCAGTGTAGTAGACAAAATTTCCCATATTCATGGTTTCTTAAATTAGCTTTCTCAGAATTTCTACACTTCTCAAGGAGATATGTAACATATGTCATATTGATCCCAACAGATTTTAGGAGCAGGCTTGTGGCACTATATCCAGAAAAGGCCAATGCAAATACACACCAACTCAAGATGAGCTTCTGCAAACAAATACCTCACAACAAATACTTTGAAAAAGGAGGCAGAGTACATGAAAAAGTGTTTTTAACTCACCTCTCCAAAGGTGCCAGATATGCCATCTACACATACAGATAAAAAAGAAAATAACTTAGGAAAAGTCCACATTCTTCTCCATTATGCTTTTAATTCTTTTCAGAGAGGAAAATTTCATATGAAACCGACAGGAATTTAGGCTCAGGGTTCTACAACCAGGTCATAAATAAAAAAATAAAAATATTTTTAAAAGTAAATAAATAAATATTTTAATGGCTTCTTTTGCTTTCATGTTGCATAGTCACCAATCCAATTACCTTCCCATTAGGCATAAACTTTAGATGGTCCTGACTGTAACAGCAGTACAAAAAAAAAAAAAACACCTAATTTTTCTGGTTCTGCATAGCTTATAACACTCCAAAAAATTGTCATGACCAGCAAACTCACAACTAGCTGGTCAGAAAAATTTCATCTGCTGCATTCTGAAAATTGAATTTAAAATACAGTCTTATGCTTTTTAAATATACCAGCTTGTTTTCTTAAAACATTGTAATAACCCCAATATGATAGAGCATAAAACAAAATGGCATGTAAAATAGGAAAAAATTACCAATAGAGTCCTTGATTTCAGAGAAACAAAATGATACATTTATTAACTCCTGTTTTTTTAATCCAGAGAAAGAAGTGAAATAAAACTGACAAGCATAAATATGATGTTATATTTGCATTTGAAGATTTTGAGTTTTCTGCTATAAACAATATATGGAATACCATCAAACACACACAAATTTTTTTTTAAGTGGCTTCAGAAAGATACAGCTCCTAAAATATTATTTTAATTTTGAAGACTTTTTTCCATCAAATCCAATTATTGTTCTCCCAGAAAAGTGGTTTAAAATTTGTGTTTGAATAAAGCATTATGAAAAAATGTAGGATTTTCTATAGAATGTGAAAAGAATCTCCACTGCATTTCATATTTGTTGAATGAGGTACTGCCTAGTTGCCATACAGGCATCTCTCTGAGATGCTTCCAAGTATGATGACCACACTTGGACCATTGCAAGTTGGAGGGTTTGCAACCTTTATTCTATATGGATAGACCAGGAGATCAGAAGTGATGGACGTGATAAACTTGCCTGACCACAAGTGGCAAGCGTCCTCAAAAACAGCATTAGAGCCAGAACTTAAAACATATTTCATCTTATTTTTAAAACTGCGCCATAATATCCCCTGAGAAGTCTGTTTCAATGTGTAGTTGCACTTCCTGCTTGAACTTTTGTCTGGTTTAATCAAGTCATTGGATCTATTTGCACCTTTGCTTGTCACAATGAGAAACCTGCCTTTACCCATCTTTTCCATGTGTAAATACCAGAGTAGCATGTCTTGACCTTCTTTATAATAATGTGGAAAAAGGAGTTGATCTCAGAAGAGCAGCCCAATATGCTGTGATTTAAGATCGAAAAAGAAATGGCATCATTATACAAAAGACTCATTTCTATACTATGTAGAAATATTGTTGAGCAATTGAAATAGGCACCAGTGCTATAACATGAGGAAAAATCCACAAATATCTGAAGATTTTCTAGAACAGAAAAGGAACAGATAAAACATATGGAGATTCTTCACAGAAATTTCTCTCCAAACAATGTGAAAGACAAGCATATTGAATTTGAATCTTTGGTTATGTTAACAGTGTTCCAAGGACATGTTCTTTCATAGTCATAGAAAAGAAATCTGGTGCAACACAAAACTTTTAGATAATCCTTTTTCAAATACATGTTAAAAAATCCAAAGGTAGAGAGGCAAAAATTCTAAAGTTTCCTTGACCCAAAAGTGTTTGCCTGTTTTGAACAGTTTTTCATCTCAAATGCTTTCATCTTCTTTTTCCCCTTAAAAGAGAGAGTGCTTGAACTCAACTTAGAGTGGAAAACATTTCTTGGAACATGAAGAGTCAGTCACATAATGACTGGAATCAAACAGTGGTAGTCTGAGACTTTAAACATGGAGACACCATGTCACCTTCATAATCTAATTTTAAATCCTTCTAGATGAAAGTTGTTATTATTATCATTATTATTATTACATTTTATCCTTTTAGAGTATGTCCTCTACGGTGTTGCCCTAATTGACTTTTCTGTACTGCAACAGTATTTTTATGCATTACAAGTCATATTAATAAATAAGCATCAGAATTATAATGCTTCCAGCTGGGAATGCTTTGGTTAAAGGCCATGTTTTGTTCAAAAGGTATATAGTTTAAATATTGTCAAGTTTAGAATTAAAAAAAAATAAAATGCAATTAAGCTAGCTTTTATCCTAAATGTTTTCCCTGAAAGTATCCCAGGATGAGTATAATAAAAAACATAAGCAAACTCACCTTCTGCAGTTAGGTTTCATGTGTTGTGTGTCAAAGTTTTGTGAAGATTATTCTTTACACACTAAACATGACATTTTAGACAGAAAGAGAAAATAAATTTCAGAAGAAATTTAAACCCTATATTATTACTAAAACCATATTTTGAATTATTTAAATTATTTAAAACTTTACTATTGAACAGAAAAATATTCAGGAGTAATATTTGGCACAATTTACATGAGAACTGAATATAATCTAATTCATAAGCTTCTTGCTCTTTCATATCTTTATTAAATTTTAATTACATAATTACCTCAAGGTAACTTTAAGGTTTTCAGAGAATGCTTTTTGTTTTCAAGGCATTGACACTTTAGCAGTTGACACTGTATCTGAAATCTGAACTCTGGAATGTACAATGCCAAAAACTCTTTCAAACTTTTTGTTCCAGTATGGTGCTACTTTCATCTTCTAGCAGCAGTTTGGACGTTTTCTCCCAAATTTGCCCTAAATCAGGATCACTTACTTCATCACTTAGGGCAAGTGTCCTGAGGTGGAGATGACACAGCAAAAATTCTGAAAACATTATAGCCTGGATATGTGTTATTGGAGAGCTGCCAGAGAGGACAGAGCCAACAGAGTAGAGTACAGCCTGTGCCAGGTGCCCGTTTTCTGAATACCGATCAACTTGAGAGAAGGAGTTCTGGAGATTCTGACCAAAAGTTTGTGAAAAATACTGTACTTCTATTTAAAACCTTTATTTCAACAATATCTACAGTTTGAGAATGAAACATATGAGTTCTGAGAATACAAATCAAAAATTCAACTAAAGTTAAAGCCAAGCTGGATATGCTGTTGGAATAAAGAATCTGCTAAAGTGCATGGCAAATGGATTTTCTTTCCTATTTATAATTGCTGTGTTGAATATAATTGTGCTGTGCAATTGGCTAATCATAGAGCAATCTGCTTCATTTTGGTTTGTCTGCCACCATGATGGCTGTAACTTCTATATATTGTTTAATAAAACTGCAGATTTTCACTCTTTTGAGAGCCTCTTGGTGTCAAAGTATTTTAAATTTACCGTGATTACTACTCCAGTAATAAGGCATAACTGTGTATAAGTGTCGGAAATATGAGACAATGAGATTCAATAATTGGCTGCTACATCTAATGTTGCTCTGATTTTACACACTAAGCTGTATCTTCTATTTACACAAATGTTTGATTTTAAGCTCATGAGCCCTATTCTGTGGCGAGTAGAGAATACTCTCCCTCCTCTTAAATTCTCTTCAAAGTCATGCAAAATTCAAGAAAATCATAACAAATCTGTGAATTTTTCCTTCAAAAAAAGCAATTTTTCTATAGAGCTGAAAAAAAAAAAGGTGGAGAAGGTTACAAATCCCCACACAAAATAGTGAGAAATTGCATACACTACACTAACAGCCACACCATGGACCCTAGATATCAAATGTTTTCATGCTTGCTAGAAAATCATGAAAAACCTGTTTTGGAGACTGCTCTGACCAATAAACCTCTCCATAAATGTCACATCCAAACACAAACCATTAAAGCAGTTCATAAGACACCTCTGAGAATACTTGAACAAGCATATGGTGTGCCTTTTATGCATCCAACCAGGAGCATTAAAATAACAGGGTTACTTTTACTGTGATCCCCTTAATTGCAATATCTTCCAGCAATGTTGTGTTGGAAACAAGGTCATCTAATGGCCTAACTAGCTCATCTTCCCTTTGGGAAAAGTGCATGTTATTCACATGGGTATAAATGAAGCTGCAACTAGAGAAGATACCAGTGCTTGGAGACATTAGACTAGGTACAAAAATCCCCAACTTCAAGGCACATGGTCAATTTTACACTATTTATTTTGCTATAAGTATGCCTTATTTAAAAGAAGAAAATATAGTATCAGTTTAGGCCAGCTTATGTCACTTGATTTCCCATAAAGGATCCTTTCTTTTCCTGATTTTGTGGGGAGAAACAACCTTTAGAATGCCAAAATGAAAAGTGGTCCCTGTGACAGGCTACTGGCATGCTTGTTGCATTCTGTTAGTGGCTTTCCCTTCAGAAGTAAACCTGCAAGGCTAAGCACTTTGGGTCTCAGTACATAACTGAAAAAAATGAATTGATAGTTGTGCTTGAGCACTAGCAAAAGGTAAGAGTGATGGTAAGTGTAATAAGTTTGAAACACCAGGAACATACAATTGTTCTGAAATCCCATTATGAAGATGTATTATTATTAGGTTCTGCTGTTGCCTCAGTAAGAGAGAGAATATAAAACACAAATCAGTGGGCACAATGGTTGGGATGAAATCTTAAGATGTCCGTTTTCTAAACAAACCCACAAATCACTTCCTTCGCTTGGAAAGGCAGATGCACCATTTTGAAGAGCCCCAAGAAAGAGGATGTAGAAGACATCTTGCTGTTTTAGATTTCACAATCTAACTGGAGAAACTTGCATTGTGCCAATAGGCATTGCAAAGAACTCAACTTCTCTGCCAATATGGCAATTTGCATAGCATTACCCATAATGCTTCAAACTGTGCCTTTGCTTTGAAAACAGATTTAATTGAGCCTTGCTGAGCTGCATTAATGTGTCTGTTTAAATTGAGCAAATCTAATTAGCTCACATGAAAGTTATGCCACCTCTGGTGCAGCAAAGCTAATGCAATTAAAGTCAGCCAGATGTATTGAGTATTGTAAACATGAAGTCAGACTGGTGGAGAATAGCTCAGTATTCATCAGAGACTGGACAGTTTTGTAACACATTAACAACAGCTGCACTCTCTACAGTGTACAAGTATATATTGTGCTGTATATATGACTACTTTAAAATTCCAAGGTTTTTGCATCTTCAACAATACTTGTTATAAGATTAGAACAATCTCATCTATGTGTGCCAACCCAAGCCTGGTTTTTTTTTCAATTAGACCACTACTTGTTTATACAGCATTGCTACAAAATCGATATTTACTAAACATTGCACAGAAAAATACTATTTATAATGGAAATAATTTCTAAACTCCTTGACTATTTATATGCCTTTATGAATTAGATTTCTAAAAAAAACTGTATGTAAATGCATAACTGGGAAAATGCCACAATACATTTAAAAATAGTCAGAAAATGCTTAATAGGAAAAAAATATGTTTTTAATATGATTCATTATTTTCACTACACAGTCCTTCTACCATCTCCTAGTTAACAGCAATCTATAAGCAGGTTAGCATTTGAGATGGTGTCTTATTCCTGTACTGTTGAGATTTTTCTAATAGATACTGATCTCAGTATCTGATTTTGTAGATGCCACTATAAAAAATTTTAATTCTTGAAGGAAATGCTTCAAATCATACTTCTTCTTTGAAAACCTCACTTAAGATAGATGTCTGCATGTCTTCTTTGCAGTAATTTTTGTTTCTGCTTTGTATTCCCTTCTCAGAATGCCAAAAATGACTGAAAAAATTGGCTTCTTTCCTGGCAATTGATAATCTTCTTCCTCCTCATTTATTAAATTAAGCTATAATTGCTTTCAATCTTAATCAAGTCCAGTGTATCACACTGTGGAAAAGACATTCAGTGGAAAGTAAGGTAGGCTGTGCTCTCTTTGCTCTTCTTAAAGCTTGGACATACCATTTTCTAGCTTGTCAATTTTTCTGTCCGTAAAATGGACATAGCTTTTCCTAAAGAAAATATGATTTTGGTTTTCTTTTCATTCCCTGCCCAAGAAGTCAGAGATATAAACACTATAGAATGAAAGCAAGTTGTAAAATTGATTTTTTAAGTAGTAGGTTAAATATAGATTAGAAAAATATGTATTCAGAAGACACCTTGGGTACGTCTTTTAAAAATTAGCAGCTTTTGAGGGTATAAATAACGCCTTTAAAAATAAGGAAAATTAATTAGGAATTAAAATTTTTAACACGACCATTACACGTAAGAACAAAGTCATCTTAAATATGTTCAAAAGAAGGTTTTCTATACTTAGTTTAGCCGCATACCTCAAGTTCTTGACTCTATTTTGTGAGAGTTTCTAAACTAAAGGTAACAAGGTAGCAAAAACCAATTTAATATTTCTTTGTTGGATATTTAGATTTTTCTATGGAGTTTTCACTACTGAGAAGGCAAAGTCTTGATGAACGAATGGTGTAAAATATCTTTTCTTTCCCTGCCATTTTTCATGTCTGATGTCCTGAGACCCTGAAATAAGTGACAACTGCTTAGAAGATGCTCCAGATGCTTAATCCAATGATCTATTATTTTTGTTATCCTATGCTGAGATGCCTCTCCTCAACCTATAGCCACCTTAAGGAGAGGCATACTGGGGTACCAGTACATTCTTTTCTGTACTGAGGGTGCTGTACAGCTACTTCCCTCCTAGCCCTCCTCTCCCAGGCCCGGTCACAGCAGAGGGTTTGCACTGGTATAAGGGTGGCAAGTGGATTCTTTAATCAAATTGACTTATACTTCATTTGGATGAATGAAGAAATCATGAGCAGGGGGAAGGGCAGATTTTGGGGGTTCCTTTGTTTGTTTGTTTGTTTGTTTGTTTCAGGTGCTGGGCAAAATACAGATTCACTTGATATTCTTCATCTGAATTTTATTAAAGTAAATTTCTGTTGGGCACTAACAAACTTTCATTACCAAAAACTGTTAACTAGTTTGGCCATCTCTTAAAAGTCACCATTCTAAGAAATGTCAAAATGCTTGACACTTCATAGAATCATAGAATGATTTGGGTTGGAAGGGATGTTTAAACGTCATCTAGTCCAATTTCTCTGCAATGGCCAGGACATCATCTAGATTTAGAGATTATGACAAAAGGGCTGCCAACAACCTGACAGGCATAATACAGCAGAGAATGCTGTAGCAGTGGAAGATTTCATGTACAGAGGCCTTTCAGACTGGACTGAGAAGCTGTAATCAATGTGAACAGGAATTTAGTAACTCTAACATAAGAATGAGAACAAAGATGGCTTACACGTGGCTTACAAAACAACGGAGGAATAACATTTCTAGTAATTTTTAGAGTTGAAAGGAAAGTTCTATGTAACAATAAAGAATAATGTTGTAAGAGGAATATAGGGAGACACAAAGGTGAGATTCAGACTCTGTAAATCTTGACTGAGATAATAAAAAAGTCTATCTTCAAGCTTTAGTCTGTCTGCTGTTTTTGCCGGGTTAATTGGATCCTCAAATTGTTGCTTATATCTTTTTCTCATCTCTGTTTTGCTGTATTTCTAACATGTATCCAAACGCATGTGTAACTATATTAATATCAGCATATTAATATTTGCATAAGTGCAAGCTTATTTCCAGATTTAGTTTTTGGAACTCAGCTGCTTTCACCTCAAACACCACACCTGCTGGCTGATTTCAGTCTTTGGATGAAAGCATTTGGTACTCCAATACAACACAGATCACAGAGGCCTAGAGTCATATTACATGAAAGTTTCTTCATCTGGAAAACTAATTGCAAATAACTAAGAAAGTCCTGTGAAATATAACAATAATTTTTATCTACTTCTCCCAGCAGCAAGGAATTCCTCTTGCATATTCTGCAGAAGAATTGATAAGACTGAGTTTTTTCCAGACCTCCAACCGTAACAAAAACTTGTCTCATAAAAAAAATAATTAAATATCATCCTTATTTGCTAATATATCCATAGAGGTCACACTCAGTTTACATATTTTGGCTCTGCAAATTGTTTTTGAACCATTTTGCTATGTGACTCTAATTAGAAGATTGCAAGTTTATAAACAAATCAGGGTGCCAAGTCAGCCTGTCACACTGATTATAAGTGAAGTACAGAAGATAAATTGATTAAGCATTAGTTATAAAAGCAGAACAAAGTACCACATCAGGCATCAGACTACAACACAAAATGCAGGTGGAAAGGAAAAGACCAGTGGTAGTGGTTAGCAGAAAGTGGAGAAATAAGGGAAAAAACACAGCATAAACTGGGGGAATAACATGGATAACATACAACAAACTCAGTTCTCTTTTATTGGCAACAAGTACATAATATCTGAAAATAAAATAAAAACTTTTTTAATTTAGCAAAATCAATTTGCAAACCAGCCCTCGGGAATTGTGTTCACAGCATTAGAGAAGATTTACTTTTGCAAAATATATCAGATCCTGGCAATCACATTAGTTATTAAGACAGCACATTAAGTTATTTATGCAATATTTTCTTTGAAAAAGTGAGAGTGCATGCTTAATGCAGGTAAGAGACAATAAAAATAAAATTACCTTTTCCTAGAAGATAAAAATTTGGAACTTTTTACATAGTTCAAGGCAATAATCCAAGTAGAACAAGTTAAGACTACCACTGCCTCCACTGCAGAGCTAGGAGCAATATCAGCTCAAGTTGTATAAGGCTGCAACTAATTGTAATTGGCTTGGTCAGTTGGAAAGCTTGCAGGGGATATTTTGACAGAAGGCTCTTTTTGATAAAATAAATAAATTAATTAAATCAAGCTAAATACCCACTGACCAACTTGAACTGAAATGTTATAGGGAAAGATAAGCTATTGGAATTAATCTCTTTGCAAAAGTTGTTGGTGTTGCTATCAAAAAAAAAATCACATATTTAGAAACCATTTTTTAAAGTATTAATGGGATTAAAAAATTAAGAAAGACATTTGGAAACTAAAACACTGCTTTAAGTGATCCAAAATACATTTGCTTTAATCTCTCAAGATTTTTGTTCATCTTTGGGAGTGAAGAGAAAGCGCTCCAAACATGTATCCCAGGACAGCTTTTTACAGCAGCTCTCATTTAAATATAAACTCAAGTAGGTCAAGTAGGCTTATCACAATTTTAAATAAGCTCCATCTAGATTTTTGATATCCCTTATACTGTTTATAGAACTTATTCAGTGTATTTTTAACTCTGCAAGGAAGTTCTCTAGAGACTATTCTCCCTCTCTAGTACTTGTATTCATGGTTTTGTTAAAAGGAAACACTCCCAGAGAAACTATGAGCACCACGACCATAGAGATATAATTTCTGAGCTTTTTCTGCCCTGCTACTGATCATCACAAGCCACACAATATCTAAAAAAATAATTGCTCATCAGACTGAACAAATACTTTTCAAAAATACCTTAGGTCTTCAGAATATTAAAAAGACTTTTAAAGTAAATAGTTCCATTCTATATGCCTTTCCTTACACACCACATGACCATTAAGAGGTCTAACTACTCCTTAGTCAGTAGTTACCTAAATCAGCATTTTCCTCATTTGAGCTCCTAAATATCCCTACCTGCATGTTTAAGACACTAAATAAAGTCCCTACTCTCATTTTCATAGTCCCATTCTAATCAGAGGCACTGTTTGGTGGTCCCCTGGTGCATCCTAGTAGAGAAACAGTGTATAACTGCTTTGAATTTAATGGAAGGGGGTTTTTTCAGAAGTATGGCAAATATCTGTTTTAAAGCAAGAGACAAGAAAAAATTTTTTTTCCTGTGTTACCAGTAGTTCTGGCTTCTCCAGCTGTGTTCTTGAATCTCTATCATATCCCTAACAGTAAAGAGATATATGGGTCTTGCTGCATCTCTTATTTCTTTATGGGGAAGTCATAAATACTTGAAAGCTCTCTTAACAGGATAATTATTGCTTGTTGTAATTTGCTGGCTACTGTAATGCTCTGAGAAACAATAGAAATAGAATGTACAGCAGTTGAGACCAGGCAGTATATGCCTTTAAAGAACAACAAGAGGATTATCTGTGGTCAAAGAAAATAAATGTACAAGTTCCATACAAGATTTGGCAAACAACTATATAAAGTTAAGGCTTCTTTTTTTGCTTTATTTTCCATTTTATGTGCTCTTTCTCTGATGATACATTGTATTGCAGAAGTATCCCAGCTGTGACCTGACCAGGTTATTTTATTTTCCATAACTTTCAAGAGAAAGAGATATTTTATTTTCCATAACTTTCAAGAGAAAGAGTGTAGGAAATTCTTAATGAGAAAGGTAAGAGTGACTCTTGTTTTTGAATGTCCCTCAATAACCAATGCCTGTGCTATACTTATTTCACTGACTCTACATAAACCTAGCTAAAGAGACTAGAGGCTTTCAAAAAAGGGGTCTGTGCATGTCAGAGAGCAGATGCTCTCTGTGAACTATGTAGTGGGTTGTGAAAGAAATCTCTGAAGGAGAAGGACGAGGCTAAAACTTCCGTTGTCAGAAAAATCAGCCTCTGCTTTAGACTGTTAGAAGAGGTGAGACCTACCACAGGGCACAAGTCAAGGCTGCATCATTTCAAAGACTTATGGGCACATAGAGCTTTTAAAACCAGCAGTGACTGTAATTCAGAAACCTTTTTCTAAGTCTTTCCTCCTGTTGTGCTGCCAGACTGGGTCAATTAGGAAGCTCAAAACAGCTGTGGTGGGATTCCTGAAGGGATATATGGGGAAGGAGGATCTCAGTAAGCTGAAACATCAGATCCAAGGTTTATGATGATTATTGAGACTTGTACCCTCAGACAGGAGAAAAGGTGCCAAGATTAAAGCCTAAAATGTGTCTGAAATGATCAGAAATTAATATTGATCCCGATTTCTGGCTAGAATGTAGGCTTTGTGGTTGGCTGTGCTCCTTCTGTAAAATGGTACAAAAGTGCCTGAGAGAGAAGATATGTTGGTCATATCTTTACATATATGTAAAGCCCAATTGCTGAGAATAGTGATAAATTTGGGTTATGAGGCCTAAGTAAGGAGAGAATAAACCCAAGCTTATCAGCAGGGCTTTTTCTCTCACAAACCTTACACTGCCCACTGCATCTGGAATTACTTGACCCTTGCCAGACTAGGTGTCTTTTTACTTCCTGGGACTTCCAGTCCTTGAGTTAAAGCTGGAATAAGAAAGAAGCCATGTCTGTAGGAGTAATATCTGTGGACCTGAGAGGCTGAAAGGAATTGCATCCATAAGATTCTGGCCTAAGATTCATTAGCACCAAGAAACTGCTTGGCATAGCTCAGAACTGCATATGTTACCAAATGATGGTGCCAGAATGCTGTGCCCTGATAAGGGATCATGCACTAGCCAGAGTTGTGCCATGCTGTAGGAAGAGCACAGTTATTTATGTGAGTTAATACACAGAGCTGCAATCACTTTTGAAATCAGTGCAAAATCTTTTTTTCTGCTAAGCTCTATTTTGGAATCTACTGTGTTCATTAAACTACAAAATTGTGCAGCCCTCATATCTGGGCCTGGTGCTATAAGTTTTCATATGAAATGACCTCTAGCTCAGAGAAGGGCTGCAATTTCACCTCCTACAAATTAATCCTACACAAACCCAGTGTGACACATGAATCATGTAAAATATTTCTGCAGTATTTTTAAGGCCTAGGGGGATACCTGTTCAGAGGATGAAAAAAATAACCTGATATCTGCAGTGGGATTTATTGAGCACAGGTTTTAAAGAGGTTGCATTTATCAAACACTGTTGAATGGATACTTGTCTGGAGTTTTCCAAAGAATTTCTAGTGGCATATAGGTTTGTGGTCCAGATCTGGACAAACACTAGGGAGAAAGATAGAGAACTAATTTTTTGAAGACTTATTCTCCAAAGAATCCTTGGAGGAAAAGTTCAAAAGGTAGCTTCACAATAATATATTCAGAAAGTGCATGCTTAACCAGGGCAAATAATGATAGCTATATTCCCTGGTATTCCTTTAGGTGTAACAGAGAGTACCACTGCAGAAATTTGGTGTGCTGCTTTTTTGTACCATCCCCCCCAAAAAGGACTTTTCAACAAGGGCAGGTGGCTGGCTTTGTGCTTTATCAGATTATTGATCAAATATGTAGGACAGCATACTTTTAATGAGAGACTTTCAAGTCTTGGATATTCTTCAGATATGCTATAATCCTTCAGACACAGCGAAGAAGTCCTGTCTATAGGAATCACAGCAGTAGCTATGCATAAAAAATTTGGAAGTGCAGATATATTTTTGGAGGTGGAAAAAATCTTCTGCAAGTTCGTTGCCACTGTATTTTAACTCTGGTTATTTCATTTTCTATGTCATGCTAAGGATGAGGAGAATTTTCTCCCTAGCCTCCAACTGAGACAGTATAGGACTACTGGGGACAGCTAAAGTTGCTGACTGATGAATGATAACCAGTTTGTAGACAAGAATTGATGTAGATGAGTAATCTAATGATGACTAGTGAATGAGATTCTCTTTCTGGCACTTTGGGTAAACTTTACTCCTCTTTAAAACAACTTGATAACAAGGCAATAAAAGGATTTTCTGCAATAACAATTTTGCAGCTTGTCCAACTCTCAACCAGGCTTTGCAACAATTCACCTTTAGGAATCAGTTCCAGATTAGACGAAAGATTATCAAAGGAAACTTCCATTATAAATTACTCCTTTCATGTTTTTCTCTACTGATAAACTGAACAGGGCTAACTCATTAGGCTTGAGCACTATCTGAAGATTGTTCAAACTGTTGGTGTGATCCTAGGCACAGTTTTGAACTGTGTTGACTAGGACTTGCACAGGCAAAACCCAGGCACTCTTTGGAGGTTCGGGTAGACCAACAACCTTTGGAATTAAATAGATTAGGAACTATGTCAGATTATGTAAAATTAGGAATTTATGTCAGAGGAAAAGTGCTTGTAACTGCAGAGATGGAGCTGTGACATAACAGTGGACTTGAAGGACAGAACACCGTCCTTGATCCATTTCATATGAGTCTAAATACTACATAAAAGAATATATGCAGCAGAAACCTGCAAAATTCCGTGAGATGCCTGTCTTGCTTTCCTGTGCAGAAATAGAGCTTGTGCCAACAGGAAGTTGAAGGTCACTTCAACAAACTTAATTTTTCTCAAAGCTATTAGAAGGTTTGTGAAAAAGGGACAGTCACAGGTCAGGAACTTTGTCACAATCCTTGTGCACGACTGAGGGTCCCTGCCCTCTAGAAGTATAATCTGTTGGGTCCCCTCCTAACTCAGAGATCTGGAGACATGCTTTTCTTTCATTGCAAAAGAGACACTTAGGGAGTTGTAAAGGGAATCTGCAGTTGGGAAAAATAATACTTCAGCCACACTATGGTATCTGAGACAGTTCATTAATTTTTCCTAGGCTGCTTTCTTAAGGAGAAAGATCATAGATTCACACCTCCACAAGAGAAGGTGAGATTCTCCTTTGCCATCTCCTTACTTTCAGTGACTAAACCACAAGCTTCAAAAACTGATTTTGATCATGGAAAATATGAACACTTCTAAGACTAATCAAGTTCTCTTTAGTCTGCTTCAGATATAATCAAATTATGCCAAATTTCTTCTTTAGAGCACACAATATAATTAGAACAGGAATAACTATGTCCTTGCTACCTGTTAGTAAATCCTCACTTCATAGTGAGTTTTATATTTAGATTCTATACAGATCTTGCTCTTTCAAATATGTCAAATATATCTCTCTTTGTATTTAAAGAAACAGCCTATTTCACATTTATGATAAACTGCTTAACAGCAAGTCACATCAAACAGTTGTAGGATGTAATTTTGTCTAATAAGATTAGCATACTTCATATTCAGACCCTTGACTTGTTTGAGGGATCTCAATACTAGTACAGAAATATAATGTTCCCTGCAATGTTTCTTTGTTAAATTGAGAGAAGAAAAGCCTAGACATTGGAGTGGTCCTCAAAGAGTTTGCAGATTTCTTTAATACATCTCCTAAGATGAAAGTTTTTTATTTTTTTCCAACCTTGAACATCTTTTTATAATGTGAGGTGAAGAATATGAACAAAACTCACAAAAACTATGATGCAGTCCTTTTACAAACTATTTGTAAGTGACAAGAGGGAAAATATATTTTGTTGCCAACAGTTAAGGCCTAAATAAGAATAAAAATATATTACATTTAATGATTTGAAGTTTAATAATTTTATTTGTACAGGAAGAGTGGTATCCTTTACAAGTATATTTGGACTAAAGTATAGCTTCATTTTGCAAATCTGGAATCTCTGCTTCATTACCCATTAAGTCTAGCATCACTTTAGCAAATAATATGATTAAATAATCTGAGGAGACAGTTTCAGAGAAAACTGTGCTAAATTATTTTCAAACTTCACAAATTTTCATGGGATTAAGGTAGGATTGCGTGCAAAAGTTCATGCAGTTAAACAAAAATTCTTTAGTCCAGAGTGTCTAATTGAATTATTTTCTGATTGATAATGCTGTTTGGTAACCTGCTGAAATTAAGTTGGGTAGTTCATGCTTTCTTCTCATTGACTTTGGTATCTTTTTCAAAGGTTGCAAATTACAGAATATATTTAAAAAATGGGAATGGCAGAAGGAACTGGTCATATGTTTAGGAGATTGAACTCATTGCACAAATCTGACCATTTTCAAGGGTTTGGATCACAGCAGTGACAAGTGCTAACAGAAATACATCTTGCTGTACATGAGAAAGATGAATCATGCAATGTCACCTCACAAAGACTTGCCAATATGTGCACTGGGGAGATGGAGAAAATAATTAAGGTTTTGACTGATGATGATTTAAAATTAATATTTGCTCAATTTTTCACACAATAAGTCTCTTAAACATCTTAATGATACACACACTAGAAATTGGTGTGCATTCTCTTATTTGGTTACAATTAAACTAACTCTCATTTTTAAGGTAAGACCTTAATAGCAATGCACCTGATTGCTAATTTTTTTCTATTTCTAACACATAGCTGGATAAAAAGCTTCCAGAAAATCTTGGAAGAGTAGGTCATGGGTAGCAGAGGGTTAAGTCTAGAGAACACTCAAACCAGATAAACTCAAAATATGTTCATATTATATAAAAGAAATGGTCAGAAAAACAGATTTCAGTCCTCTGAATATCATCCATATTCAAGTAATTTAATCCAACTCAAGTCACATTAAAACATCCTAAACAGGTCCATATTCAAATTCCATATTCATCGTGCTGAAAATCCATTTTGTTTTAAAATTATGCCTGTCTTTTGGCTGTGCTAATATTTTTAGCTGACTTTTTTGGCAACACAACCTTTGGCTTCCCAACATTTCCCATTTCAAAGCCACCAAACTGTGAAGTGCAGCAGTGAAATTCACCAGGCGTTGGAGTACAACCTCATTGCAAAGATAAAAATGAGAACATTTTAGCCAGTAGAAGTAGATTTCCTCCTAGCCCCCAAAGTACTAAGCTCAATGACCTATTCCACTCCCTTGAGATCAAGGTACAGTAATTTTGTGCCAAATATGTTGTCTGCTACCATCTGGAAATAGAAAATGTACAGAAAAATAACTTTACCTCTTGTCAGGATTTCTGGATAGCTCAGGGAAGTGACAACTGTGCATGAAAGCCAAGGTGTGCTGGACTCCTGGCCAAGGCACAGAGTGACTCAGGTGCACGCAGACAGCGAGACGGATGCTTGCAGAGATGACCAGAGGACTGGGCATCCCTCCCCTGTCAGAACTGCAGATGGACAGCAGCAATTTTGTCACCTGGGCACACCAAACTTCACATTCATACTTTACAGGGCACGAGCACCCACATTCCCAGCCAAGAATTCCCAGGAAAGGAAAGAGGAAGATGGGTAAAGGAACCTGATCTGGCTCACTTTAAAATCAAGAAGACACAATCCAGAGGGGCGAGCTTTATGGGGATTTGGCAAGATTTCTGGCATATCTCCAGTGCTAGCCTGGTTTAGCCACACTTCATTGCATGCTCTTTCAAAGGCTGGTGAAAAGAGAGTTTAAAAAAGAGAGTTTTAAAAAATAAAGTTTTTTTCTGGAACTTTTCCAGAAAATATTCTTTCTGTCCGAGTCAAGGTGAAAACATATCTCTGATTGTTCTCTATGTGCTCCTTGGTCAGCTGGTGTTACAATTTGCCTGCTATAGAATACTTCTTGGAAGATACTAAGGAATGGGAGAGCAGGCATGAGAACAAACACAGATTTGCCACATTTAAGTGTTCATTCTGATATACACATAATGGCATGCCCTGGTTTGTGTCACAGCCCCATTTCGCTTCAACCATCTTTGTAGGTCTTGTATCTCAAGCGTTTGCTCTGCAGTGAATTCTTTCTTCTACAGCTCTGCACCGGATGGACACACAAGTAGAACTGAACAGGGCATGAAACTGTATTTCCCACCCTCAGGCTGCTGTTAGGGCAAGCAGTCCATGTTTAAAAGGGAAAACCCTGGACATAACTTGTTGTACCTGATATCTGACCCTGTCCCATTGTTGTACAAGGTCTGAGAGCCTTGTAAATGCAGATTTCCAGATTTCTGAGTTCTTCAATTATGAAAAAGTAATTTTCAAAATTGTTTCATGCCTTGATATATGCTACAATGATTTGTCAATATTTAGTATGAACAGTAGTATGATAGAAGCCTGAATAAATAATAGTAATTCCATTATCTTATATCAATCCTGTAATCTGAAAATAGATACCAAAATAATGAAATCAAATTATCCTGCCATAAAGTCATATTGATTACTACTATTTCTTTTGCTAGACCTAATTTAATATGCTGTTTTATTTTTTATTGTTCTCAAATGGCAATTTTGTTTCAAATTTATTCACACTTTCAAAAGATAATGTGTGTACCATACATGTACATCACTCTTGCACATGAGTGTTTTCTGAATCTGGGTAAAATAGTGAGGATAACCTTTCTTGTTCTTTCTTAGGCAACTCCTAGTAACACAAACACTATGTGCTTAAGTGGAGGATGGGCCCATTTCTAGAATTCCCAGATTTATTCAATCTTTAGTACATAAACGTAACCAAATGATAAAGCAAAGAGATCTGCTTAATTATATGCTTAAATGCTTTGCTGAACTGGATATACAGCTTCCAGCTTCTAAAACTTGACAAAACTTGACATGTTTTCCACATGGATGAAATATCAGATGATTTTCTCAAGTAAGGACGAAGTTGCTTCTCAATCAATAGACCATTCTGATTGCAGGTATATCCCAGAGATCCCACAGTTAGACCTAAGAACTTATCCTCTTCTCACCTGAGAACATCTTATTTTGAAAAATTGGAAATAAGAGACCACACTAACCCAGGAGAAGCTGTATATACTTACATGGGGTCAGACCTTATATATTTTTCTTTGATGAAATGATGAAGAGAAATGTCAGACATTGACTGCATAGGAATAAGAAAATTAAATAAAGTCTAAATATTCCCTAATTATCAATTAAAGAGGAGAAAAATAATCTTGCAAGTAACCATGGAAATGTTGCTAAAGTCAACATATTTAGCCTCAAGTATTGTAAGGGATGGAATGAATACATGTCTGTATGGCTCTACAGCTACTAAGTAAAAACATTGATAAACACTTGCAATGCATTCATGGCACAAATGTACCCCTGCCTACTCAGTGTAGATTTTCTTACTTCTATCTTCTCTCCTAATTCTTCCCTCCTAATAAGAAAGAAAACCACTGTGAGTCTGGTTGAAATAAATATTTATTTTTGAAATCCAAAATAGAAAATATTTTTAAGTTTATTAGATAAATATTAAGGCTTCCTAAAATCACAGATGAGGTCAAGGGAGTGGTCTGTGTGATGTTGGTGGACCACATCTGGAGAACTGGGTCAGATCCTGGGCTCCCTAGCGCAAGAGTGACATGGAAATTCTGGTGCAGATCCAGAAAAAAGCCACAAAGGTGACTAAGGGACTGGAGCATCTGACATAAGAAGAATAAGGGGCCTGTTCACCCTGGAGAAGAGAAGACTCAAGGAGATATTTAAAAATATCTGGCAGATGGCAGTAAAGAAGATTCAGCAAGACCATTCTCACTGGTGGCAATTGAGAGAAAAAGAGACAGTGGGCAGAAACTGAAACACAGGGATGCTGATCCATAATAGGTGTAAATCACAGAAAATGTCTGGAGTGTTTATGGAGTCCGCATCCTCCGAGATATTCAAAACCTGACAGGATGAGGCCCTCAATAACCAGCTCCAGCTGATACTGCTTTGGACAGGGGGGTGGATTACACAATCCTCAGAGGCCCTTCCTAGCCACAGTAATTTTGTGAATCTTGAACAAAAGATTGGTTTCTATTGTTCAAGCCAGAATGTCCATGAGGATGCAGATGTTTTGCCAGGATCAGGAATACAGCACACATGATCTCATTCTGCTACAGGCTCCTGCAACAGCACTAACCTGCTGGACTTGTGTCGGACTAGGCATAAAAAATCCAGCTCAACAACACTTTCTGATTTCAGATGAGAGAAAACCATAAAAATTGTTAATAATTCCAGTTCATTTTCTTACTTTCTGAGAAAAAAAAATGCAACACTTGTGTCTTTATCACTTTTGCTTCCTAAATTTTTGTGTGCTCTGAGAGGAGATCTAACTACTTATTTTTGCCTTTTTGTTATACATGTGGTTATCCAAAGAGCAGTGCTGAAATAGATTGTGAGCTGTCCTTGGAGAGACATTCAGAGCAATTTAGAGTGAAGGTCCAAATTGAAACAGGCTGCCCAGGAAAGTGGTTGAGTCACCATCCCTGGAGGTACTTTGAAGATGTGGTGCTTAGGCACATCGTTTAGCAGGAGCTTGGCAGTGCTTGGCTAACGGTTGTGCTCAATGGTCTTAAAATTCTTTTCCAACTGAAAAGATTTTACAAATCTACAAAAGTCAAGTGGTTTAACTGCAGTATGATATACACAGATCTTTGTGAAGTCTCAAGGACCATATCCTGGTTTTGCCAGGAAGAGTTTTCCTCTTAGCAGATGTACATTGCTGTAGTTTGGATTAAATATGAGAGTAATGTTGATAATATACTGATGTTTTACTTATTGTAAAGTAGTGCTTATACTTCTCATATTGCCCTGCCACTGAGGAGGACAGCGGTCACAAGAAGCTGGGAGAAGACATTGCCAAGACAGCTAAGCCCAGCTGACCAGAGCAGTTTCATATGTTCCATATAACATGGTGTCAGGCTGAAAAATAATACTGTAAGGAGTTGGCCAGGGGGAATAATGTTCTGCTGCTTGGGGCTGGCTTTGCATCAGTCAGAGGATGGCAGGCAATTTCATTACACTTGTTTTGCATGTTCTTTGTCATTGTCAATATTTTCCCTCCTTTTTCTGTCCTATTAAATTATATTTATCTTAACCCATGAGTTTCAACTGTTTTTCTGATTGTCTCTCCCATCCCACTAGGGGAGAGTAAGCAAACAACTGTGTTGTGTTTAGCTGCCTGCTAGGTTAAACACAGCAGACCTTTACAAATGGCCAGGGTTAAGAGCATGACGAATATCTCTTAGGTTTGTAGAGGCTTAAAGGGACAAGTCAGATGTCCAAGAATGGATCTGTATATACTAGCAGGTCTCATACCTCATAAAGTATTACTGCTTTCATAGAAAATCACAAAGGTGTGTTTAGAAATACCTCTTCTACAGTCATGAAGCTTGTCTTAAAGGGGACTATTTGCAATCTTCTTTCAAAGGTGTCTACTGACACTTCTGGCCCATAAAAAAGACACACACAAAAGTCTTTTTGCCTTGAATACACAACTTCATAGTGCATTACTCCCCAAGTGGCTCAGGGCTTAGCCCACATAACCAAATAAATAAGGAGACTATGAGCAAACCTCTTAACTGTATGACAGATTCAATCAGGCTTTGCATGTGGTGTAAAACAGTTTGCTGTGACAGAAGTTACAAATGCTCACATCTTGCTTAGGCACCCAAATTTAGCCATTTTGTTCTAATGAATCCACCTTTTACCAAAGAAAATAACAATATAGAAGTAAGTACTATTCCTACTGGTTTATTAAAGTAATGTGTGATGGTGTTACATCCGCAGTATTCTTTCCAGATGTACTCATGAGCATGTTTATAAATGTTACTTTATGAGTAACTTTTCAAATATTTAAGCAGATGGAGCATCTGCTTCCATGAAGTCTATAAAGAGGGTGAAGGTGTTAATAAAGACTTCATTATTGGCACAGCAAATGTGAGAAAGATTACTGTCAATTGTAAAAGCAGTAAACACTCTTGAGAGCTGCAGTCTGCATGTGGATGACAAAACCTTTCCAAAGGTCTTTTCCTCTCTCATCACTAGACTGCATTAGCAGCCTAGGAAAACAGGAGCTCTCTATTAAAGAGACAGGAGCAAGGCAGGGTAAAATGCTGGAAGTAAAGCCACATGGCAGTAGTCATGGTGAATAACTGTAGCTGTAAAATTTCATTAAATGAAATTAACTTTATAGTCACAATAAAACTGGAAATAGGAAAGGTTATGTTCTTTCTGGAGAGAAAAGCCTAGCTGCTCCGAGTTTAGAAGGAATCACATAGGCATTTAGAAGTGTCTGCAAATATACTATTAAGCCCTGAAGTTCAGCTACAATGAACCATGAAAGAGGAGTAGAAATCTGCATAAAGTGTAATGTAAGGTATAATCCTATTAAAATCACATGAAATCTGTGAATCTACAGTGGGTGTGCATGTGCACAGCAGCAAGTCCCAGGAGGGGAAGTTTCAAGAATGTCAGTCTTTATTGCTCTGGAATGTGACATGTATTAGTTTAGCATTCATTGTTAACTTACTATTCACGTTGCCACCTTCTCCCACATCAAACACAATGATTGCAGTGAGAATATTGCCAAGAGTTCTCTTGCCTCCTTGCAGTCTCAAAAATTGCAATCTCCTTTGTGAACTGCTGTTTAATTGCAGTGTTTCCCCTCCTCTCAGATGTTCAGCATATTTTTTAGAATTTTTTAGAATCTTATAAAATATTATAAGCCTCAAAGACTTGGACATCTAAACTGGGACAGCAGAGGCTTCTGGATTCCATCTCCAGCCCTGTTGTGCTGTTTAGAAACATAGCATGAGACATTTTCTTTTAAATATTTAAGACACAGCATGATCCTTTAGGGGTTTATTTGAATTCACCAAAATGTTATTGATAATAGTATGATTTGCATAACAATAACAATTAGTATTGAGTAACTTCTTTCCTTAGAATAATGTCCTCTGTTGACATCTGAAACAAGGGGAAGGGAGGTTTGGGTCATGATGGCGTGAAGGATGGGAAGAATTTGCTAGCCAGAGTTCTTACTTATAAGCACTCTAATTTCTACATATAAAACGAGGAGTATACTGATCAAGATCATATCACCACTTAAGTTAACTGCTTTGTCCTGTGGGTGTTCCCTACAGGGCAGTTCCTCAAATCAAAGGACTGAGTCTCTTCAGGAGCCTTCCATTAATTTTTCAGGGGGTGGGCAGGAAGGAGTAAAGAGACAGAGATGAAGAGAGAGAGAGATGTATGCATATATATATATATATATTTCTTTTATATTGCGTGAAACCTGGCAACAATCAAACAATATTTTGCAAGGTGATGATGACATGTTTGGGAGTGACTATTCTGTTATTGAATTTAACCTTGTTCACCTGCAACTTAACCCCTTGTATTTCCAAACACTGCTTTACATACACAGATTTACATATAGTTTAGATTTACTCTTCAGGCTTCCAGACTCTAACAACATACCTCTGGAACCCATAGAATATCTGTACTTTGTAGACCTTCAATGCTTTCAGAAGCAAACTATATTTTGGTATACATCAGTATTTAACCTGGGTGCATGATGATGTCAGCAAATACCTGTTACTCCTGCAATTAGGAAGGTAATAGAATCATAGAATGGTTGGGTTTGGAAGAGACCTTAAAGATTTTCTATCTCCACCCCCCCTGACATGGGCAGGGACACCTTTCACTGTTCCAGGTTGCACAATATTCCAGCCTGCCTTGAGCACTGCCAGGGATGGGACACCCACAATTGCTCTGGGTAACCTGGTCAATTCCAGTGTCTCACTATCCTTTCAGTAAAGAATTTCTTCCTGATATTTAATTTAAACCTTTTCTCTTTCAATCTAGAGCTGTTCCCCCTTGTCTTGTCACTACAGTTCCTGGTGAAGAGCCCTCTCTGGCTTTCCAGTACTCCCACTTCAGATCCTGGACTGTAGCTGTGAGGTCTTTATGCAACCTCCTCTTCTACAGACTGAGAGACTGACCGTCTCAGCCCTCCTCTTCATAGGGGAGGTGCTTCAGACCTTTTATCCACTTCTTGCCTCTCTCTGGACTTGCCACAACAGTTCCATGTCTGTCATACTCTGGGGACATTTGAACAGAACACAGCAGAGCAGAGAAGAGGGACAGAAACCCCTGCCTTGGCCACACTGCTTTTGGTACAGCCCAGGGTTGGGTTTCTGGGCTGTGAACACACACTGACGGTTCATGTTGAGTTTTTCATCAACTATCATCCCCAATTTCTTCTCCACAGGGCTGCTCTCAATCAATTCTTTATCCAACCTGTATACTTCCTTTTCAAAAGAGCCATCTTCAGGACTTAACTAGAAAAAAATAAAAATGTTGATGTCCAATATCAGAACAGAACAAGAAAAGTTCATGGCAGAAAAGGTTTAATTCAGACTTCATCTAAATGTTTGCACCAGAGAATGGTATTTTATTAACGCTTATATTTCAGATATTCTTTTAAATCTTTAAAACATTATACTTTTGTCAACACATATATTTATATAATTAATGTTCACAATGGCATTTTTTCTTAAACCAGTCATCTAGCTTGAAAAGCTTGTAGAAGAACACACCACAGATTGTCAGAATAAGTCACGCCTCTGAAAGATGAGCTGTATTAGAAAGCACAAGGATCATCAGAAGCTCCAAATATTACAGAATTTTATTAGCATCTTGTTAAAAAGAAGCACTTCATTTCACTTTTAATTTTTTTTGGTATGTGGATCATCAAATAGAATATAAAGATGTGTAAAATTTACGACAACCCCTGGGAGATGCAGCCATGCAGTGATCCAAATTATTACTATGGCAAACCAGACAATATACAGCAATGGTGAAGAAGATGGGAGGGAATAATATACCTTATATATCAATTCTGTAATCCAGACTTCTTAGAAGCCAGAGAAGGTGGTAGCCTGCCTCAGCTGCCTGAAGCTCCGTCTTCTCAATGGCATCCCATGCAGATTCATCTGGACAACCATGGGCAGTTTACTCAAAGACGTTTTGGAGAGCCCTCCCAACACACTGGCCTCCAAGAATACCTTTCAAAATCTTTGGGTGTCCTTACTTACAACCACCACAGCAACGAGGATAATTAGGAAACATTACAATTGTGAAAATTCGGTGACCGCATAATTTTTGTCAGACAATCTCGCATCTCTTCCATGCATAAAAATAGAGCAATATGGTAGAATATGTTCAAAATGTATGAAAAAGGGATGACATGCCAAAGTCAATAAAAAAGTCACAACAGAAGCACTTGGAAAATAATATAGAAAATTTAAAGCAAAAGTTACCATCGTAAGTTCACTTACCTGGTTGCTGAGCAACATGTTCATTTGTGACAATCACTGAGTTTTATAAAATATAGTTTGTCTCTTTGCTGGAGGTGATATATAGATTTCTCAGTCTGTAATCAAGAGATGGCCAGACTTTGAAAAATACACAATAAACCAGCAGGCTTCAACTGAAATCCAATTTATTTTATGGTCTCCAGCAATAATTTCTATAACTAAGTGCTAAATGTTTGGTCAATATTACTTTCCTTACTTCATGCTTTGCAATTAAATTATGCTGCTATATAGGGAAATGATAATTATAGCACTTGAGAAGTACTTTGTACTTCCAAAGCTCTATTCAAAAGTTAATTACTAAAAAGTGATATAGCTTGACCCCTCTGGCTGTATACCCTGGCAGGGCTGCACATAAGGGACATTTCTGTGAGGTTAGCAGCTTTCACAATCTCTCCTGAGCTGTGCCACAGATATCCTGAATGAGTCTTGTGAGATAACTTAGGTGCAAATTTTGCTGATTCTGGTCACAGTCAGTCTAAACAAATAACTTAAAATTACTTCATTAGGATTTCATTAGCCCAGCTGACTAACACTGTACTCTGTGAATAGCCTTAATGAGGGTTCCTCATGGCAGATAGAGTAAAAGAGCAACAATAAATCTCAAAAATGAAATAAAAAGTTGTTATTGGACTCCAATATTTTTTACTTCAAAAGAGTAATGAGCGCAGTAAAAAATTCTTTTTCAAGACTTTTCAACCTAAAAGCATATCTTAAAACCTTGAAATATTCACAGACCTACTTCTATAGTCATCAATTGTGGAAAACCAGCTGCAGAGATGCTATTTTCTTAAAGAACAAAACCAGAAGACAAATGATAATTAGAGTATCAATAGAAAAGATTTCATGTTGGCTGCATGGTCTGGCCTTTGCTTAATACTTGCACACAGTACAGTACAAGTTCTAGTGCTTACCCATATTTGTAAGTCAAGAAAATGAGTAACTTTTCTTTGTCTTCACTACTGGATAGAAAACACAGCATCCAAATATACTCTCAAAACCACTTAAATTATCAGCAAAAGTACTTTCTCTTTCCATATGTTAAGTGTCTTAGAGTATTTTCAATACTGTCTGAGGATAGTCTCCAAAATTATGAGACCCCTTTTATTCACATCAATTATTGGGAAAAGAATCTTTTTAAGAGAAACAATATGTTGTCAGTTACTCTTATGAAAATAACAAAGTTCACTTGTAGGTGGGATATAAAAATAAAATTTCTAACAGCTCTGGCCAATCTATCATGTCTGATAAATTTTTAAAATATATTAATATGTAGGGATTTTTTTAATTTTTAGAAGTTTGGGATATACTGGATCTACTTGATAGTTTTACCTATGCTAAGATACTATACAGTACATGATCCTTTTTGCATTTTCAATTGTCCTCTGGAAACTGTGTGAAAAAACGTGAGAGTTATTATTGTGACTGTTACCTGTCTATGATTCTGCTGTTTGTTATGAAGAAATAATAGGTTAACACAGAACTGGATGATTTTGTATTTCTGCATAAATTTAGAACAGCAGACTTTGCACATTGTATCTCTGAATATACCTTTATACCCATAGGAAAGGGTGTGAAGTAAAGGTCAAACAGAGACGACTTCTAAAAATTGCAGATCCTCCAAATATTGGGAAGTAATTACCCATGGAGAAAAAAGGACACAGTGTTCAATTGTGTCTTGAAACCTCCAGTGATGGGGATTCTGCACTCTTCCAGTGGTTGGGTTGTTCACACTGTAAATAATTTTTTTTCTTTTATCAGGGTGAAATCTATATGCCATTCAATCTGTACCTTTTGCTCCTTGTCCTCTCCATGTGACGCCTTGTGAAGTATTCCTCCATCCTCGTTGTAGCTGCCCTTTAAAACTGGAATAAGGTGATGAGCTCCCCCGGAGCCTTCTCTTCTAGATTAAAGACAAAACTGCTTCAACCTTTCTCCACAGAGCATGTTCTTTGATCATCTTTTTGGCTCTGTTTTGGACCCTTTCCCTTCTGTCCACACAGCATTCTTGAATTGTGGGGATCCTAGCTGGACACAGTACTTCAGGTGCAACCTAACAAGCGCTGAGCAGAGTGGGATGATTGCATTTCTATCTCAGCTAATAATGCCCTGTAGATGAGCCCAGGCTGTGATTTGCCTTCATTGCTGCAGCAGCACACTGCTGACCTGTGTTCAGCTTGTATTTCACCAGGAACCCCCCAGGTCCCTTGCAGCAAGGCTGCTCCTCCGTAATTAGCTATTTCCTAATTAAGCTATTTGCTTATTTTGTGTCAGATGTGGGGCTTCACAGTTCTGTGTGTCAATCTTCTTGCTAGCCCACTCTTCCAGCCTGTCCAGTTTCTCTCTAAGATGGCTTTCCCTTCTGTTCTTTCCACCTCACCAGCCAGTTTTTGGTACCGTCAGCAAACATGATGACAGTGCTGTCAATTCCATCCTCCAGATCATTTTTAAGGATGCTGAACATTGATCAGCATCACCTGACAGCCAGTTTCCTACCCATCTTGCAGACGACCCATCTAATCTGTGTCTCACCAATTTTTTCTAGAAGTTTTAGACTTTTAGTAGAAGTATTGCAGCTTTGTTCAGCTTTCTGGCATACTGGATGCAAGGCAGTATTTACTGACAAAGCTAATAGTTGCACCCATAACTAAAGGGAACTTGAAAAATTAATTTCTATTTGAAGCTGTCACTGAGATTTGCCCTTACAGTTTTCAAAATGAGGTGGTGCATTCGTTTTTTCTCCCAGGAGAATTTTTTTTAAATGCAAGAAAGCCGCATACATATCTCAAATTGCCATATGCTTTAATGTTCTCTAAAATGAGTTTGGAACAAAAGCTGGCTAGAAAACACAATTTCTGGTGTGTCTGCAGAGTAATATCCCTCCTTGTAATGAACAAAATCTAATCTTTCCAATCAGTTTGCACTCTGCTGCTTGGTATGACACATGTGGTAAACTGATGTAGCCTTAAATAAACACCAGTAGTAATAATAATAACAGGGAAAGATCCATAGGAGAAGACAACCATTACAGCATGGTTCTGCCTTACTGGTATATTGAGATGCTGATTCACAGCATAAGGCACTAGTGGAAGTAAACCATGTGACCAGCCAGAGGAGACAGATTTGGACACAAAGGCAACCGAATATTAAAAAGCTGAATTGAAATCCACGGTCACATCCAGACCCAAACTGCATTATAAACTCCTAACAAAAATATATTAAATAGCAATGTTGTTATGACCTAGTGCCTCAGTAAAATACATGCTTTTATAAATCTCTTAGTTCCTGGGTATGTGAACTGTGATCAGTTTGGGAATCTGCATTTCTTCCATACTATACTGCAGTATAGATAAAATTAAATATGGACTATGCAGAGATAGGTGCCATTGTGTGATGCCAATAGTATAATTTGGATTCATTTAGGTTTTCTTACACAACTTGTAATTTCTTATTCTAAGATCTTCAATAAACTACATCTTAGACAACATCAGAAATACAAGGTTATATTTGATAATACATGACTCAAAATACATTTTCCTATAACAAATAAGTTTATAAGGACACTTTGATGGCACAGGTCTGTGTAAAATATTTAGATTGCAGCTTCTAAATTTGCACCTGAGAAAAAAATTGTTGAAGCCTTGTTTTCAGATCATTTATAAGTGTTTATTAAAATAGGCATCATTTAAAGTGCTACTTTGGAGAAGTTTTCCCCACAAACCAATTTAGACATATTAAAAGTATAATTAATAATGATCCAGAAAACTTGGAAGTAGTACAAAGCAGATAATTTAAATATCCATTCTCTGAAAAATTAGACATGAAAACTTTCAAAAAGAAAATTGTTTGGAGAAATTCACATTTAGAGAATTCGTTGTTCTGGTTTCCTTCGATTTCTAAATTCCATTGTTTTATGCAATATCATCCATATGTTATATTCGATTTCTAAATTCCATTGCTTGCACTACTAACAAGGTGTCCAGTGAGGTTTCTAAACAGAGGTAAAAAGCACAGTGGTGTTCAAGTTCATGGGAAATTTTGGACAAAGGACATTTTCTCCTTACACATAGTAAGATTTTAATTACACCCCCTTCACCCAATTTTCACACAATAGCTGTAAAGTGCAGCTTTTAATCAGTTAAAACATAGAGGAAAATAGCCATGAGACACTAAATGTAAAACATATGGGAGCCCAAATATATTAAACACACATAACACTTACCTCAAATCTTTTTTTCCTGTTGGCCTAGAAATGTAAATACAAGGTCCTATGGATTCAGATTAGGTTTTGCAACAAGAAATAATTATTTGCTGACTAATTCTAAAGAGTACTGATACACTGATAGTTTTGGAGAGTAACAAATATATATGGACTATTATCAAATACATACTAAGATTTAAAAAATATTAATTTAAACATGTTATTCAATATTATTGACCTTGTTACAAATTGTAAGGCTTTCCAAAATTATGTGATGGCAAAGCATAACTACACATGGAAGCTGTTCTGCAGGAAACCTTGGAGCTTTTTCTGGGTTAAGGAAGCTGAAAAATTTAACCACAAGAAATGGCTACATCTCTTCTATATTTTTGAGCAAGCAGGCCTGTTACTTAGAAAAGTTGTTCAGCAGTGAAGTAGCTAGTGTAATTTAAGCTATTGTTCTGTTTTTCTGGGAATATACTACTGAATGAAAATACAGCTGTTCAAGCTGCTGCAGAACAACTATTTAAAGCTAACACTAGATCCTGAAAAACAATTGTACTGAAAATCTAACTTGTCAGTCAATACTAGTCATTTAGATAGGGGAAAAAAGTTGTTTTTCTGGAGTCAATTCCAGCACAGAAAAAGAGATGTTAGTATCCTGTCAGTTGTAGAAATTTATATTTTGACTTTTGATTAAACATTACTTAGACTGTCCCAAACCCATGACAAGCATTCAGTTAAGAAATTGAAAAACTTTTAACCTATAAATATGTAAATAATTAAACAGTAATTAAGTCATTTAGAGAGATCAATGTGAAAGATTTAATTTTTTAAATTTGCAGTATTTTTGATACCCATGAAATTAGTATTTTATCACTATAAACTAAGAAACTGAGAGTTCTAATAAATTATCTAATTATCTGATTTGCACTTTTGTCTTTTCACTACGATATGAAAGGTATTTCCTGAAATTATCTTGAATTGGAACTAAATTAGTGATTGGTTTTAAAATGTTCCTTACAGCCAAGCCATAAAAGGGAAGGGAAGGGAAGGGAAGGGAAGGGAAGGGAAGGGAAGGGAAGGGAAGGGAAGGGAAGGGAAGGGAAGGGAAGGGAAGGGAAGGGAAGGGAAGGGAAGGGAAGGGAAGGGAAGGGAAGGGAAGGGAAGGGAAGGGAAGGGAAGGGAAGGGAAGGGAAGGGAAGGGAAGGGAAGGGAAGGGAAGGGAAGGGAAGGGAAGGGAAGGGAAGGGGTAGTTAAAATTATTATGGGTAAGATAAGCATATTGCTAAAGGGAGAAACCTTATCTGATGTTATCATAACCATTAAAACTAGCCTCACATTTAGATGCATAAAAGCAAACAGATAATTTGAAAAAATTGGATTCCTTGCCTATTGTGTTATGTGTGAGATAGTTCAAATCCTTTCTTAGTCCACCTCTTATTTCACTAATATAGCCTTATAAGAAGCTACAACTTCACCTCAGTAATGGAAAATATTTGTCCATTCACAGTTAATTGCTATTCCCTTTGCAAAAATGTTTTTCTTTTACTATTCTGGTCTTGAGATCTAGATATTACTGAAAGGGTAATCCGGGTTAACATATGATATGCGTGTGGTAATTCTTGTCTTTGCTACCAGAAAGCCAACTGATATTGAAAGCCAAGTTTGGCACATGTCTATGTACTTTGACCATTGAGCTGAACAGCACAGCAGTTAAAACCAGAAAAAATTGTCTAGATGCTTTTAAGTAAGAACAATTAGAATTATTTCATTGTATGAACTGCCGAGTATAATCCACTCCTTTAGAAAGAGTGGAGAAATTTTTCTCTCCTGTTTCAGTATAGAGTGGATCTCTATCTTAAGGGAATTTACTTTGCCTTGAATATTGAGTAGAAACGGACCAGCTGTGACTAGATAGGTAATTTTTAGATGGGTAACATCACATGGGACAAATGCTACCTAATAAGTTATTACTCCCCACAGTGATACTTCATCCATATTAAGCATTAAATACTGTGAGTAATATCTCAAACTATTTTATGTTGTTTCCAGTCTTTGTGCTCAATTAAATTAATGATATTGTATTTCTTGAGAACCAACTAGACCAATTATGTAGTGCATCTGGGGACAAATTCTAAAAACCTCATCATCCCTCTCTTTCAGCCCAGGATACATCTGTTACTGGGTAGCCAGAGTGAGCCTTTCTAATATTCTTAAGCCACCATCTGAGATAAGGCTGCCTTGTGTCTAGGTTTTCCATAACACTTTGTCTTTTCCAGATGGAAGTTTTAATGTTCAGGATTTTGAGCACTTCTATTATCTGTCCAGGAATTCTTGGCATATAGCTGCTCAGTCATAGCAAACTATTTCCTTCTGAAAAATCATAGTCTGAAATATGGCAGCCCTAATGATAGGAAAACCATCTGTCGTTGCTGTAGAGCTTAGATTTGAGCATGGATAGATATATTTATCTGGACAGCTGCAACTTTGCAATTGCTGCACTAATCAATAGTTTTTGGCTGCAATTTTTGCACTAGCAGCAGTTACATTTACATTTTCTTTCCCAGCTGCAGCTGCACTTGCACCAAGAGAATGAAAAGAGAGGAATAGCAAGGAAACAGCACAAGCAGAGGTGCTGATTCAGAAGGGATTTTCTTTAGGATCTCTTTCCTTCACATTTAACATGTGAAGCTGATCAACAGCTATTGACTTTGAGATGACAACAGGAATTGCAAACTGCACCACTCTGCAAGGCTGCTCTGACTTACAGAGCCAGCTCACTGCCGTGAGAATTCGTTGTTTTTTCACTGGAATGTGACCATTGCCACACCGGTACTTGCTGTCCAATTTGGCAGGGGAAGATCAGCTGTTGTTGGTACAGTGAAAAATGGATAAACTTACTAAAAATATTCTGTTGATGCAAACTGCAAAACTCTAAAATTCAAAAATCTCATTGTGTTTTGGCACATAACAGTGGAGTTAACTAATTGCATTGACAAAACTACAGGGATCTACATTTTTGTCATTTTTCAGTGCAAGGCTTGAACTGGAAGCTGTCTTGCAAGAAGAAAACCCTTCCTAATGCACACTGGCAGAGTAAATGGCAAAGGTATTTTTATAGGAGAACTAATTTAGGTTTTTTTTTGTTTTGTTTTGCAGAAAGACTGATTTATCAACACAAACAATGTAGATATTGATGATGAAATCTCTACTTTTATTCAGAAAAATTTGCTAACCTGCCTTCCCTGTCTTCATGGTTTATGAAGTCTATTAGTGGGTTGCAGGATAGAAGTGCTTAAATATTTGTAAAATTACAGTAAAATTTACACTTCTCCTCTGACTTTTTTATTTATACCTGCTGAGTCTGAGGACTTGTCAAGCTGTGGGAGATTCTCTTTAACAATTTCCTAATTAAAGCTCATCCATTCCAACAAAAGGAGGGAGCTGGGAAATGTTGAGATCCTAGAGACCATTAGAATCCTTCCCTTCCCTCATCTTGTGATAAGTCCAGGTAAAGCAATTCCAGGAGGAGCCTCTAATTCCTTGAAACTTTAGAGAAGAGGGTGAGCTGTTGTGATCCTCTGCTTGACGTCCTTCAGTGTTTCCACATCTATCACTATTTAATCTTTCTCTCCCATCTCCCATTCCAGCTCTTTTTTTTTTTTCTAAACTCATCATCTGCCATAATCATTTGGATATTCTTCGTTTTTCTACTGATCCCAGGAATGGGCTGATGCCTGTTCTTAGGGGGAAAATGAACAAGAACACAGATGTAATCAGGAGCATAAAGGGATTTTTAAAAGAAGACATGTACATTTAATTGTCTTCCCACAGGAAAATACACTTCCAGTGTTCATCTTTGTTCAGTACAGAGAACTGTCTGTGCTGAATGTGCATATTTGGTAACCCTTTTACAGATCAATGCCCAGTGTTCTCATGAGCCTTTGTGAACATCTGACACCCCAGAAATTAATGTTGACAATAAATGACAAAGGTTTAATTCTTTATTTCTGTTTGTTTGGAATCTGAGTACTTCTCACCTAATTTAATGGTCCCTATTTCTGTACTGTCAGAGAGGAGGACAAAGAAATCCCTGTCTATGCTATTTCATAGTTTTGTAGCTTCCTATTACATGCCATTTCTGTGTTGTAGAGGCCCAGGCATAAGCATATTTTTTCTCAAAGACTCTTACTGATGCAACAGGAAAATTGCTGTCATGGTTTGAGCCTGGCACAGAGCCAGTGCCCCCCATGAAAATGCCCTCACCCTGGTGTCTGCTGTGAGATGTGACCAGGAATAAGCAAAACAGGCTTTAGCTTAAACATAAAGAACACTTTATTACCTAAACTACAGGAAAATAGGGAAAGACCATAAGGAAAAGAAAAAAATTGAAAACCTTACAAAAACCACTTTCCTCCTCCCCACTACCTGACTTTCCCAATCCGATACATTCTCCCAAAACACCCAACTGCCCAGCCTGGCACCACACTTTAGTATACTCAAACTTCAGTTCATGAAGAGGAAAGGAGTCCTTCTTGTTCCATAGGCTTCCCCTGGAAACACACTGAACCCTCGTGTGCTTCCCTGTCACTTCGGCACCGCCCGAAAAAAAAAGTCCTTTTGCCGCTTGTGACATCTTCCTTCCATGCCCAGTGCTCTCACCACTGACGCATGGACCAGAGCTGCTTTTAGGGTTGTCTTTCAAGGATGCCTTGTCTCACTCCAAAAAGGCACAGTCTCTGCTTTGGGACATCTGTCCCCCCCATATTTTTCCAACCCCCTGGGGCCGGGGGTCCTCATGATGAACCCTCCTGGTTCTGAGGCACTGCCTCCCCCTAAATGCAGTCTCTGTGTCACAGGAACAACTGAGTCCATGGCCACAAGAAAAGTCCAGCCAAAAGGCCACTCCAAATCATCTCTCCCCATTCAATCATCTCCACGTTCTTCGGGCCAGGTCCTTGTCTCATCTCATCTCTTATCTCCCTTCTCATTCAGCTTCGAGGAGGATTAGCATTTTTGCAAGGCCCCAATCATGAAAGAAAGGGGTTAAAACTTTCAGTCTCTGTCTATCTCAGAACGATGATACTCCCACACGTGCTGCTGCTGCGGCCGGCCGGGCTGCACCCTTCTCCCCCCTTTCTCCTCCTGGGCCGGCTGCTATCACATTCCGTCTCGCCGACTCTCCCTCTCTCTCCCTCCTGGGGGGGGGAATGGCTGCCCGATGTCTCTTGGGGCTCCTCCACCCTTCCATCCTTGAGGGCCTTCTCACCCCCATCTCTGTCCAGGCCCCGGGCCTACCGCATGGCTGCCCCTCCCCCGCCCAGCAGCAGCGACTGGACGGGGGAAGAGATCTGACCTCTTCGCCGCGACGTCCCAAGAGAGCTTCCTAGGGCCGAAGCTCTGCTTTTTAACCCCTGTGTATTCTCGGAGGTGTGTCCAAACCCCACTGGCTACACCAGGTGCCAGTCTCAAACTCAAAACCTTCATTGGTTTGACCACAGCTTCCCAGAATTCCCACTTCTTCCTGGTCAAACCACCACAATTGCAAATAGAAGAGAAAGTTCTGCAGAGGTGGAGCAGTACTGTGCACCACCATCATACAAAATCTAGTTTGCCTAAGAGGCATGCACCAAGTTAATCATAAAAGGAAGTGGATCAGTAGCCCCCTCTTTTTCCTCTTTTTCATTTTCTTTGTTTTACTGCCCTACCTCCAGACCAACCACATGGTAGGACCAACACAGGACCTAAGGACTGATGATGTTCTTTGTCCCCTTTCACTCTTTTCAGCCTTTATTTTTCTCCTCCCTTGCTCCGACTGGGCAAAGCACTGCTATCACATTCTACCCTCTACTCCACATGGAAGTTTGTACTGGGGGTGGGGAGCTTCTGGAAGTGTGTTGTGGTTTGTGAGCCTGCATCTTTGAGAAGTTTGTTGCAGGAGATGAGAGCTCATTGAAGTGTAAAATTCAGGGCCTTGTTAGCCAACACGTTTTGGGCCTAAATAGTGGCCTGGTTGCCAGAGTTAAGGTGACTATGTTACAAGAGTATATGAGTTCCCTGACATGTGGTCTGCTGTATTTTTTCGGTTTAATGAGAATTTACAGAAAGCATCACACATTTCACACCAGTGGATATGACATATGTTGGCGCTTTTACATCATTTCATGACCTTTGAACTGAAAAAAAGTAATTAAAGTTATTCATGATCTATCACCACAGGAAAAATGAATGGAGCATGGGGAGACTCAGGCACAATGTACATACCTCACGTCATGGCTACTTGGCCTCAGAGAACGATTCATGGTCTTGCTTTCCTGACTCATTTCTTTGATTCGTTAACCAGTCTTCAGGTGGATATCCAGTCATCCTAGAGAAACAAATATTTTGGCACCATGTTTGGTTATCAGGATCAGTATGAAAAAGTCCAGCATTGTCATTTTCAAAGCTAGGAAGTTAAAGTTAAGAAGGAGGTACAAGTGCATGAGCAGTGTTTTTAGTCAGTCGCACTCTCTGCAGTCTGTAACTTGGGATTAGTCATCCTGGAGGCAGATGCTGTGAGGGAGGAAGGAGAAAGAAATAGAAGGCAAGAGTTTGTGTTGATTGAATGTGCTTTCCACCTGAACTGCTGGTGCTTCTGCTTGCGCACTTGCACAGGAAACCTCACTCTGCAATTATACCTCTTTTCTTCTTCCTGCTCTTTTTCCTCTAATATCTGGGAAATTGTGGGTAATTCTGTTTCCTCCTGTGGTTCTCTTGCATCTCAATGAAATTCACTCTCTCATGGAACAGCCTCCTTCATTCCTAAAGGTTTTCTGAAGCTCTCCAAATGCTCCAGAGTTGCCTCTGTCCAAGAAGACCTATGCCTGTTAAGTAAGAAAGTAGACAGTTGTTCCTGGTGGTTCCCTTTCTACGGATAAGATTAGAGCATTTTTACAAGGCTGGGATGATATTTTCACAGCATCTCTCTCTTGTCTTGCAAGTCTTGCCACATCCTTCACATCTGCAATGTGCTCTGGGCAGATGAGAGCTTCCTTAACACAGACATTATAATAGCTCAGAAAATGGGTGATCACTGCAAAAGATACATTGAATTGTTGCTGTGCTTTATTTAACATTCAAAACAACAGCATGAGCATGGAAGACCTGGGGCAAACATTCCTGTTAGGAGTACCTGTGACTTTGCAAATTCATGTTTGAGGTAAAATGGTAGCTGCAGGCAGAGTGCTTTTACTTCTATGCAAACCACTTGTCAACCATGTAAACATATGGGTCCAAAGTAATTTATAACCTGATGAAGGTAATAAATAGTTTGGGCTAGATCCTCAGCTGCTACAAAAGCTAATGGAGCTAGTCTAATTGCACCTTGTGAGTTCTGTGCTGCTGAGTAGTATTTTTTTTTAATTTTTAAACCAGAATCCATGTTATTGAAGTATTATGGAGGGGAGGGAATGCAATTTTGCATTAAATAACAGAAGACAAATCTTGCTGAAAAGCAACTCAGAAACCAACAGCAGGTGTCTTGCATGTGTACACCACACTGTCTAGTAGTCTAAGCACTATAATATTCAGACATCAGGTTTCCTGGTCAGAATATGTCAGATCAAACCTCCTAACACCTCCCAAATTCCAGCAAAATATGAACCTGCACATCAATTTCTGTCCCTGATAACACAAAGCTGTAGATAATTAACTTTTGTCTTTTTTATTTTTATGTGTCAATATATTTAATCTTTGTGGATGTTATAGATAATATAATCTATTTCTAAGTCTTTGCAACATGTTTTGAAGGCAGTTAGTCAGTACAAATACTTGACAATTACCAATCATTAGTCTCTCAAAGGCTGCTTTACCTTTAAATCACTCTAATGATGCTGTCATAAAATATGGCTTGTTTACTATATTTTTTATGTATGCTGTAGCTTGCATATAATTTCAATTACCTTCCATCTTTGCCATCTGGAAACAGGGAAAAGAACTTGTCTCCTTTGTACTGTATGGAAAATAATTACCAGTGATACTCTGTATGATAGCTAAAGGAGAATTTTTGCATCATAACTTGATTGCGCTTTTCACAAAATAAATTTATTTAACTATATATACACCAAGAATTAATAAATGATACTATTAAAAAGTTGTTATAATTTCAGGAATTAGTTCTTCCAACTGGAAAGAAATAATATTTCAAAAACCACAATAAAGCTCTACCAAACATACTATTTTTGTCACACAGATATGATGCCCAGGGTCACAGCAACCTGAGGAAAAAATATGTTGTTTGGCAAAGGAGGTCCCTCACACCCTTTTTAATGTGATAATTAAAAAAGATAATTAGCAATAATGGTGAAATCCCACTTATTTAGTTCAGATTAGCAGAAAAAACTTCAGATATTTATCTGAATTCAGACAATCTATTTGAATGTAATGAGTAACAATAATAAACTCTTCCAACCCGCAGTTCAGATTCTTGTGCAGAATCTCCCTGAGAACAGTGAGGATCTTTTGAAGATCAGAGGTGTGATCACTGCATTTTATTGCAGGAAGTATTTCCTCATGAATTATGCAGGTATCACTCTTAAACAGAAGTCTTTTGCATCAGTTTTCTCTTTATCCTTCTAATCTCAGAACTCAAGAGAAGCAATAGGCAGACATAAGAATGAATAATGGGAGGCAGCAGATGTAGCCAAATCTTGCATGCATCCAAGAAGAACCAAGGTGTTTCAGCTTGAAGATGAGAAGAATTCCTTGACTCATCAACAAACAAACAAACAAACAAGCAAACAAAATCACCAAAGTTTTTAAAAGCCTGCGTGAAAATATGTTGCTGAAAGGGTATTTCATATATGCCACTATAACATAAGGGAAGAGGATTCCACATGTAAAAGCACAACAAACTACTGACTGGAAAATTGCAAAAATATCTTTGCCAGCTCTCAATCACAATTTATTCCATAAAAGGAAAAAAAGTTCCATATTTATTCATGACAAGAACACTGACAAATATAAGCACCTGTTTGTGTAAAAATTCAAAATTAATCAAATTTTGGTGCCTGCAGAAAGAAAGAGAATCTATAATGAAGTGCAAACAATGTCAAAAAAATAGGAACAGTCATGGATCAAATTTATGGTAAAAAAATTGCCCCTGGGAAATTTAGATTTTTCTCATGATGGTTTTACAACTTTCTACAGTAAAGATATACTTTTCATTTGTTTGTCTGTGGCAGCAAAATAAATACCTTCTCATCTCTGGTCAATATCTGATATAAAGACTAAAAAACCAGCAGAGTAAACATCTGCAAGACTCATTTAAAATATTAAGTCTCATATAAAATTACTTTATCTTGTCTTTCAACTATTTGGAAACACAAATTAAATTTACAACAGTCATTTCATATGGAAATTAGTTCTTCCCCTTGAAGACACTGATAGCTAATCGCATATTTCATGGTACGAGATTGTATGAATTTGCCCTATTTCAGCCAAGTGCCCAAAACCTGTACAACATTAATTCAGTGACAAGGCCTAAGTATGAAGCTCAGAATGTCCTTCTTGCCTTTTCTTCATGCATGCCTACAGAGACACTGGCAAGGCTTGTATTGCCTTGCTAATTGAGCATTAGATTAAGTGGACTGGTGTATTTGTTGTCTGGATTTTAGCAAATAAGTGGAAGAAATAATTGCCATCATAAGCACAGCCACAAATCCGCTTTACATTTTAATTTAATGTGTTTGCATGGGATTTTAATCCTTAAAATGGATACACCCTACTGTAGCTAGCTATAAATGTGAGGCATAAAGTTTCCTTCTAATAGTGTGTCATCAGCATTTGCATTTTCAGCCTGGAAAAAATCATTTTGGAAAGGTTGATGCATTCTGAAATATTGCAGTCAGTATTTTGCAAGCTGATCAAATACTGTATTTTGTAGGAATAAAACTGCAGTGGCATTGCTTTTTATAAAAGTTGTTAGGCAAGAAGGCCAAAGAAATTTTAAAGAATTGCTGCAATGAAAGCAGGTAATGTATTTAGCAAATAAAACTACCCACTTGTAAACAGTTCAAAGAACCAATAAAATATAAAGTTTCTGTTTTGGTTTTGTCTATCAAATGTATTAGAATATAGAAAAACAAATATTAGAACTTGAACTTATTTCTTCAGGGTAATATTACCTTACATACCTTAATGCTTTCACTACTGGAATGAGATGGTGGCCTAATCTAGTGGTTAATAAATGTATTCATTTTTTGAGACATTTTCTTTATTTTGAAAATAATCTGTTGGTCCATGTGTCAGGACCTGGAGGACTTCATGAGCCCAAATAGCCTGTCAGGGCAGCTTCACTTGGAAGCCAAGGAGCCCAGGGCAGCCTAGGACTGTCGCAGACATCCTTTCACTAAAAATTCTTCCTTTAGGATTTTTCCTTCTGAGAAGCTAAGAGGTCTCAGAGACAGAATGTAAACAATGGTTATCTGCTGCTGTGGAATGCAACAGGTCCATCTGTGACTGGCCCATCTTGGATGTGTATAATTAATGGCCAATCAAGGACCTAGCTATCTTGGACAGAGTTGGAGAGAGCTGCCTTTGTTATCATTCTTTTCTATTCTATTCTTAGCATAGCTAGCCTTCTGGGGAAACCTTTTCCTTCCTTTTCTTTTTAATGTAGTTATAATGTAATATATATATCATAAAATAATAAATCAAGCCTTCTGATCATGGAGTCAACATTCTCGTCTCTTGCTTCACCTGAAAACCCCTGTGACCACTGTCACAGAGGACCCTGGCATTCTGCTCAGCCCAGGCCCTGTTGAGTCCATTGGGGCTGCCCAGAGGGACCCCAGTCCTGTTTGCAGAGCAATCCCTCTCCTACTGCTTCCTGCAACCACATTGCACAGCTTCCCCTCAGAACTGCTGTTGGATGCAAAAACTACATAGATCTTTTTGCACTACAAAAAGCAAACCTCTGTCAAAGTACCACCTGGCGAGTATTTATGTTCTTCCACTGAATAAATCTCACCTTTAAACACCAAGCTACTATATTTATTTCCATGGAAGTTAATTCATCATACAGCGGTCCCCACCTGCTCTGACAACTGCTCTAAGAGACGCAGATGAAATTGAATAACGCTGGTTTGCAATACAGAATTTGCAGATACAGAATTAAAAAAAAAATAAAGAGAAGTGCAAGCTCGCATTAGATAATGAATGAAAGCAGGTATAATAGCAAAGTGTAAGAGGAACAGTACATAGAGGAGATGTGTGAATTCCTGCCAAGCAAACACAAGTTACAGCAATGGAGTAAACAAAGGTTTAAGATGCACTGGCTTCCTAAGCACCTTTCCAATACAGATTTGCCCTCTATGATTGGACAATCCAGGGTCTGTATCCAGAGCTGTCTCTTGAGAAATTCCCACAGTTTCTGCTAGTGTGGAACTGAAATTGGAATGTAAGAATCCAAAAGAAAAATGACAGTCAGAACTCAAACAAACCAAATGTTACACAATCCCCCTATATCAGAGAGAAATGCTACTGTAAAATTGCAAAAAATGAGCCACAAGTATAAAGAATCTCATACATTTGTTTAACTGAGACCCTGGTCAAATTCTTCACGAAAAGTGAAATTCAAAAGATATCAAAGATAATCCTCTCATATTAATAGTATTAAGCACCTCTTTCATGAATAGAGATGCTATCACTATTTTGCTTTTGCTTTGGAGGTTACTGCCCTTTGTTGACATGAAGTTGCAGCTGTCATTTTAGTGTTGGCCCAGGTTTCTACTTCCCAAAATATTGGATAGTAATTGTGTTAAAATATGTGACCTAGATAGCTCTTATCCATTGAGGGAAATTGGCTGTTTTATTGTAGTTGCTGCTCTTCAGATGTATTTAAATGTGATTATGAAAGTGGTAGAATTTGCAGACCGTGTTTCCCACACTACTTGCAAGAAAAACAAGTTAGATGTGAATACTAACAGGAACACAAGAGAAATAAATGGGGGAGAAAGTACATGTTTGTACAGACAGGTTAATGTGTCTGTGCATGAACATGGTTTCGTATGCGTAATATACATATACTCTCAAATATTTCTCCAAGTGGGAAAATTCAAAATACAGTGGAGGCTTACTAATTTATCTTGCAAATTTATACTTATGTAAGCTGTGTGTATCTACATACAGTGAAATCAGAGGTCAGAAAAATGATTGAAGACCCAAGCCTAGCTTGATAGTTCTCAGCTCCTAAAGATTTTGTACAGTAAAATCTCTTTTGTTGGATAAATATTTAAAGCAGATTGAACCACTGCTCCACATGCAATCAAACCAGGCACTTGTAAACTTAATTATGAGTGACAACCCAAGCCAGAACTTCAGTGCTGGCTCACTTCACTCCTTCATCTGTGTACCCTCAGGAATTACAATTCTAATGTCTCTGTCACTAAGGAAATTACATGATTAAACTAGCTTTCACAGGGAAATCAATTACTCCTCACATTTTTTAGTTTATTTTTACATCCCAGAGCCTTCTTTGGTATGTCATATTGAAATGACACAACTACAATGTTCTTTAATATAACTTTAATTTTTTAATTTTCTTAGGAAATCTGTTTCTATTTTTCTATATTTACCCCTCCAAAATATCCCAAAAAAACCTCTTTTGGACAAAGAAATGCTATTGAGTGAATATGCCACATCCCCTATCACACTCAAGCCTCTGGAAAGGCTGAGAGATATAAAGGACTGCTAAAAACTATGATGAGAGCATTAGGCAATGGGGCATGCAAGCAACAGGATGCAAATTTAGCAGAAGTCACTTGGTTGCTTGCCACCAGAGGAACTGCAAACCATCCTGATCCAACCAAAACAGGCCTCCTACATGGGGGAGGAGACAACTTCACATAAGGAAGTAGTTGGGAAAGACCCTGTGGATTTCTCCTCCCATTGGAAAAGGCAAATGCAGACATGGGATCGTCTTTGCTCAAAAGTTGGGCTTACTGGGTGGGTAATGCAGAAGGATGGGGACACCTGGTGTACATCTCAAGCAGATTTAACTCTGGGGTAAATAATCTGCTGTATGTCACAGGAAGTAAAGTAGCAGTAATGACATGAACCAGGGCAGAGGAACAAGGAGAGTATGATGATTATTCAAGCCAGGCTGGTGCTGTGCTACTTTTCCTGTCTTGATCATCTGTCTTGATGGAATGGAGTCTAAATCATGGCTGGTTTTGATCATCTGAAGGGGTGGAGAAAGTCCATGGAATAGGAAAATAATATCTGTGAACTAATGGGGAATAGTAGTTAACAAAATATATACATCTGTGTGTGGGTATAAAGCTGGTTTAATTACCTAGTTAAAGCTGTAAGAAAAAAAGGAGGAGGGAATTAATTAATTATGTTTTCCTTCCAGAACAATTCCTATGCATGCTGCAGACCTGCTTCCTGGGAAGTGACTGGACATTACTTGCTGGTGGAAACTAGAAAACAATTTAGTTTCTTTTTCTTTTCTTTTGCATGCACAGCCTCCCATTTTTCCCTTAGTAAACTGTGTTACCTCAAACTATGATTTTTCACTGTTATTTTCCCTCCCCTGTCCAACTGAGAAGTGCAAGTGATAGAACAGCTTGGTGGGCGACTGGCACCCAGCCAAGGTGAACCCACTCCAGTCTTGGATATTTTTGCTTCATGGCTTACTTAAATGTCTCTGATAGGAGTGTCATTATATTTACATTATCCAATTGTCTCTATTTAGATAACAATTACTTCTGTTTCACAGATGTAATATTCACCTGTGCACTCTACCACTGATGTTATGATTATTCTTTCAGTCACACTGTCTTGTATGTGTGTGCACACATGTTTACCTGTGTGTGTTTAGGTATATAATAAAACTTAATTTCTTGCCTGGTCAAATTTTTCTTAGGCTGTTCCAATTTATCCTGTCTAATGAGACAGCTTCTAGCAGCAGACATGTTGACAGTAAAAGTAATAGCTTTACAAAAGCAGTAACCTGTTGCTGTACATTGCTATATTGAAAAATGGATGCTCTGGTTTGGAGCACATCTTTTTATTGAGCGGCTACACTCAGTGATGGAAGATACATGTGAGAGAAGAACATTCCTAATCACCAAATGTTCTGATAAAGAGGACCAATTAATCTTTGTCTATTAGAAATAAGGATAGGGATTAACTCCTGTAACCTAGTCTGAAGACAAAGTTAAAATAAAACTTAACAATATTGAAGCACTCTGCAATTTTTCTTTCATGCTCTGTACATATTATTTTGCACCCATAACAGCCTATGGCTTAATACAGTTTCTGAGGTCCGCTATACCAGTAATACTGAGAAAAGCTGAAAACTATAAATTACCCAGGCAGCGACTATTACCTGAACCCGACTGCCTAGTTGCATTTATATTAGCTCATCTTTCCTTGTTTCCATCTTTAGGGAATTTACCTTAAAACCACCAGCTCTGTGGGAAAGCCAGCTCTCAGACAGAGAGCTCACCTTTTGGCCTTGACACTGGTGCACAAAGAACTTGGGGACACCAAGAGCTTGTGGATCTGTACCAGGTTCTAAGTGCAGCCTTTGCCTGACCATGCAGGTTGTTAAGAGGCTCTTGATTCAGTGATGTGACGGTCTTAGTGTTTATGTGCCAACATAATGGAGGGTGATTTTCTCTGGCCTCAATGCTACAAAACTCTTTCACTCACTGTGAGCATACTCACAGTGTTTTGCAGATCTTGGGTGGTGATTAAATGCTGCATATTTCTGAGCCCCAAGTGAATTTAGCTAAAGGGAAATTTAAAATAGCTTCCTATGTCTTATTGTCATTCACTTTCACCACCATCTTCAAAGAGAAGTCAAATAAGAACAAAAAACTCTCTTTCTTGCAGTGTGTAAGATAGGTTTTTCAGGGATTCTGAAAAGGTAGCAATAGGTAACAAAGTTACTGAAGGATTAAAAATATAGATTAACAGTCTAAAAGATCCATTTAGATAACATGCACTACAATCCACAGGTGAAATTCATTTTATTGGCATGAAGTCAGTAATTAAGCTGTATGCAAAAGAAACCTGGGGGCCTCCAGGTGCTCCACTTCATCCCTCCAACCCACTGCCTTAACTGCAGGATACAGAGCTCCCACAGAGCCATGCTATTCCTATCTGCAGGCTAGAGAGAGAGAGCAGCAGAGCCCTGGGCCAAATAAGCAGGCATGAACCAGGCCCTCTCAGCATCCCCCACGCATCATTCCACCTGTGCCTCCTCTGGGAATGCACAGACACACATACAGAAACATAGCGCCACCCTAGAGGGCTTAGCGTTCCCCTTCCTGCAAGTGGACATTTTCACCTAGCAAAATTATACTCTATTTTGGGGTAACTTAGGCCTTTTTCTGTAAGCTAGCAAATTCTTCAGAGGATATTAATAATGCAGAAATTATGAGAAGGTAAAAATTTTACGTTTTCAGAAAAAATTTACAAGCACTATAGGTTTACAAACAACACTAGGGCCTCTTTTTTAAAGCCTAGATACCAGACACAGGGTTAACATCTACCAATGCCCACTATTCTTTTGATTTATGAAACATATTTTCCCCTAGTATTTTGTTGAAAATATTTAAATAATATATCAAAAACGTGAGTAGTCACTAAAAAAACCAAACAGACCAACTTTTTCCTTTTACTGCCTTTAGAGAGTATCTTTTTTGATGCAATACTAAAACCGCATTCAAATTTTGCTTACAGATCACAGCAAAATTCACAGGAGCCTAAAAAGAAAATCCCTCTCATGTGGTAAGCCCTAGTCATGGTATGTCATCCACTCTGTGTCTCAATTTAGTTGAAAAAGGCTTAACAACTGTCAATTTGAAGAAACAAGTTTGGAATAGCAATGACCATTTCATCCTGTTTATTGATTTTAGCCATTTCATTATGTTTTATCCAGCATGCTAAAATTTAGCGCTTCCCTACTAAATTTCAGATATACTTACAGAAAAACCTTGAAACAGGAGGATGGATTTGAAATAGATTTTCCCTGGCTAAATAATAACAAACAAAAAATCTCGACAGCATTTCGTTCTCCTTATTGGTATGCTGTCAACTATGAAGCTATAAAATAAAGATTAAAAATACCTGGTGCTGTCTTTAGAATGAAGGTTTCCCTTCAGTACAAGCCTGAAGGAAGGGGTCAGTTGGGTGATTGGCCTGATTTTCTAACTTTTGTTTCTCAATACCTTCAAACTCTCAATACAGAAAAATTCATGACTTGCACTTAAATATCACAAAGAATTAGTTTCTCATTTTTTCTGTTGACTGTGTACTTTCATCACTTGTTTTATTAAATTTTTCCTAGTGCCATCAGAGATCTCAGATATTTTTCCAGAGTGCAAAGTACATGCTTAAGCACCCATTGATGTCTTGTCATTTCCTGAATACCTTGTACAATAGAAATTTTATTATTCCTTTACCACGATGACTGAACTGTTCTGGGCCATTTGATTTCATATCAGAGATGGTGGGAAGGGATGTCTGTTGGACTGTTAGCTTTGAGAACAAACTGACAATGCTACAGTGACAGAAAGAAATGTCCCTGAAAATAAGAAACCAAACTGCAGGAAAAGCAAAACCAAGTGAACAATAATAAAGATTTCAACAGATTCTCAAATCTTGACTTAAGTTGGGGGGAAAAAAAAGGAATAATATAAAAATTCATATCTGCCAGAAGGGATGATCCTTTTTTATAGCATCCATGTGAAATCAACAGTTCAATACAAGCTAAATGCAGCAGTTATATGATTGCCATTTAGGTTTTATGTCATACTGTGGTCTATATGTCAGCTTGAGCTTGTGAGCAGCTGCTATGACATAAATCACCTCCAAATGCTTGCATAAATTTTTTTTTTCTTTTTGGGTGAGGAAGCAGGGAGCAGCGATGAGGTATGAGGAAGAAAAATTGGATGGAATTTAAGAAAAGTTAAAAAAGGGAAGAACACAGGTTTCAAAGTTTTGTATCCTTCTCAGCCTTTAGAAGACAAGCATTTGCAAAGTTCTCTGTGCCATCAAGAATTTTTGAAATCAGAAAACAGCAGCCCTGCAGCCACTTTTTCAAAAACTGCAAACAGTCAGGGAAAAGTATATGCAATTGTTAATGGATCATCTTTTTTCTGCATGCTGCCTATGCCATAAGAGTGGATAACATTTGTTAAATACTCCAGAATAGCATGAGGGACAGGTCTTGTTTCTGCTGTTACCGTAAGCATAGCCACCTCAGTGACTGACCATGAAACAGTTTTTATATGTTCACTCAGGCTCTGACTCTTTCCTTTTGGTTTTTCTGATTTTATTATCCTTGATTCTGTTTTTTTTCCTGTGGCTGTTGGTTGCAGGGGAATTTTGAACTCATAAATGCTTGAGTCATATAGATCTCTCCCACATAGCCCCCAAACCTCTTAGCTAATATAATTTTGGTAAAAATTCTGGCACTTAGTTTGCTGCTATGATTTGTGTCTGTGTTAAGTGAGTTAGAATTTGTTTGATGAAACATATGATCTCAAAAGTTATTAGAAGTTGAATGGAATTCCATCTGTATTTAGTGTACCTTGGGTTTATTTCAACCAGTGCTGCCAGTGAGTCAAATAGTGTGAGCCACTCAGTCTCTAGGTGGTCAATTGACAGGGGTACTGCCTCCTATTTACCTTTTCCTTCTTACTTTGGGGGTGATTTAACATGTGGGTGATAAGTTACATAAGGGGAAGTTCGTGGTTTGTTGGTCCATTCATGAAGACCACTTTTAGACAACTGCCTCTACAAGGTACTCGAAGGACCTGTAAATAGGCAAGGACAAAATGTACCAATAACAACAGCTTCCTTCTGTTGCTGTGTACCTGAAGTGTTGGTATGTAACTTGTATTCTTGCTTGTATTTATAACAAAATAAAACTTTGGTTTTAAATGTTAAGGAAGAAGTGATGCATTAGGGTGAAATGATGGCTGTTAATGCACAATTTTACAAATTGCACTGTTTATTGTTTGCTCCATAAAACCCAATAATTGTGTGTATCTATTTTGTTCTAACAATAAGCATGAAAACAAAACTATAAATACATCTTCACACAATTTGCAACATAGCTTTATATTTTACTGTGAGAAAATGAAACAAATGCCGGTATATATTTCACTACAAATAAAGGCATTTGTGATGTAGTGATTTTTTCCTCTAGATTAATCTAGACTTTCATCTAGACTAATTTTTACTTTCTCCCTATTCTACCTTTTAACAGAAAATGAAGATAAAATACAAGTTAACTCGGACAACCAATGTTGTCAGCTTTTGTGAATGAGTTAGAACTGAGATCCACCGGTGGAGTACCCTCAGTCCTGCAGCAGGATTATAGGGTGCAAATAGGGGTTTGAAAGGGACTTGAATGGATTTCAGATAGTTTTGACTAATCTATTTTAGCACTACTATACATTTACTTACATTTGGAGAATGGAGCTGTTCCCTTCAAACAACAATGCCCCATTTTGCCCTCATGATGATGTTTCTTCCATCTGCACATTTTCCTTTTTCTCCATTTTTATACTCCTAAAAACATGGACATGATTTTAACAACAAAGCATTTGAGAAGTTGTTCAGAGATGGAGGCATTATAACAAAAATCCTGGTCTCATTTTCCTCTTGTATCTCATTCAACCCTTTTGCTGTTAGTGGGAAGCAGTGGCAATGAATGGTGCCCAAACTGCTGAATGCTCTCCTATGCACGGGCAGCTGATTTGAGACCTGTACTTTTTCCTATGGTCTGGACATGAACAGTGCTTCAGACTGCAACCCCTCTGACAATAGAACTGCTTTTAGTTGCAGGAGATGTTAATCATTTCAGGCATTTTATATGACTATTAAAAGATGTCTTCTGCTAAATTGAGCTGTAATGCTTCTCTTCTTGAAGGATGCTATAATAAACAAGAAAATTGCAGTGAATGTTTACAAAAATAAATGGTTCTTCTGGGCAGCAGTGGCAGGGGGCAGAAGAATTCCTTATGTTAAGTAGAGATAAGATTGCATTCAACAGCTGGCTTCATAAAGCATGTATAAAATATGTGGTAAAAACACAGGAAGACTCACAGGATTCTGCAAGTTCCACCATGGGAGTCCAACACTGTTTAGCAGAAACAGGTTATTTGAACTTTCTACTGCAGAGAGAAAAACAATAGAAAAGTCAGACACAGTCTTCATTTCCTGCATTGGGTCTATTAAACATTAAGGGTTTGTTTTTCAGATGCAAGAGTAGTAGCAGAAAGGAAGAATTCTGCTTAGATCTGGTTTTTCATCCTGTATAATGTTAGGGTTTTTTTCAAGAATTGAGTTATATAATATTCTGTATTTACTTTTTGATTAAAAGAATAAATTATAGGCCACCTGAGAGTCACTATTAATCTTTCTTATTACTTTATTCCACAGGAAAAATAAAATAGCTAGGAATATTTCCAGCAGTATAAACAACTTCTTTGAGAATTTTGTGTCACAGATAAACTGTGAAATTAGCCATTTTTTGCCTTAATCATTCTTCCAGTTTGCTAACAGTGATTAATACAGCACCCTAATTATCCATGTCCTAATAATTTCATATCAGTCACAGAAGATTCATGGTTTAAAGTCAAGAAAAAAATCTGATGGTGAAATAGTCACAATTCAGCTTTATTACTAGAAAATGAGAGGGGTTTTTTTTCTTTGACATGTATGAAGGAAGAAAAAGAGTGTTATCTGGATCTGAAGGCTAGAAGAACATATTGTAAAATATGAAGGAACAGCCAATTTAGCAGTCAATGTTTTCAAATCTATGGTTTTCTTTTTCAGATATGCTTCTCTCACCAAGGACATGTTGCTGAAAGTCAAGGCAGGCACATAATAAACACAAAGTGTCAAAAAGGATATTTATAAAAAATTTAAGACTCTAATGCCAAGAAAAATGACCCACATTGTTTCAAGTGCACAAGACATGCTAAAGCTCCTTGTCTGCCAGTGTTTTACTGATGTCTGTGACCAGCTGAATCCCTTCCTTTGCTAAGCCAAATACCTCAGCCTTCATCGGTGTCTATCTGCAAAGCTTGAGGATATCTGAGACATTCATACAGGGATGACAGGTATAATACAGAATTTATGTACACTATTTTAGAGTAGCAGCTGAAAGCCAGCCTAGAGCATTGCATAGTGCCTGATATCCCATCTGCTGCAAAGAAGCAATACCAAATTAATTTGCAGAATACTGCTACACTAATCATGTAGGGAGACCCCCTTCTTTCACAAAATATGTTGTGGACTTCAGTTGTCTTTGTCTAAAGGGAATTTGAAACTATAGCTTCAAATCCCCTGAAAGGTATCCACCTGCAGGATAGATAAAATGGAAGCACATGTCATATGTCCTACTGAAGTTTGGGCGATGAATAATAGCATTTTCATTGCATCATTTCTGATCATTAATCAGGGAAACTAAGTCCTTTAGACAGAAATTTAATTTCCTTTGTGTGTATCTTGAAGCTATTATTTGTATTATCTCAATGAAACATTTGATTTCAATATAATGAACCCATAGCAATATTTGTGAGTAGAGTCCATAAGCTGGATAGCAATATGAGATGGCTGCAAACTCTTTACACTGTAATATGTACACAAAATTAGTTCTAAAATTCAGCTTTTCAGGCAAACAAAAGTGGATCTGGGTAAAGAACTCTAAAGAAAATATGGTCATCACTTTCAAGGCCGCCAATGTTTTCAGTGAAATCATAATGAGGCAAAATACAAAAGTTACATTAAAATACTACCACTTGGAATTTGCTTATTGTTTTATTGGAAGTGACAAACTCTAAAGAAGCAGAAGGGATGCAGAAGGTAGAAAGAGTTTTAAAGGAGACTGATTTCAGCATGTCCAGAGGGGGTTAATTGAAAAGTAAGCACAAACAGAATATATTTTGCTGCAGTTTTCTTGTGATTGTGTCTGTAATGCGTTAAATTTCAATAACTTCTCATAGAATGAGGCATGAACATTTTCTCTTTTCTTACTCAAATTCTTTTGGAATTCCTATCTCATTTTCCACCTACTGCTTTAGGAATGTAACATAAAGCATCCCAAATGTTATTGTGCTAGACTATTTATAATTTTAATAATTTTCATTCTGTGATATCAAGATTTGTTTAAAAATGGGCTCTAGAGGATTTTTAAAGTTCTACTATAATATTTAGGTTAACTGATTTAAATCTAAACTTTATTTCATTTAAATAGGCGGGGGGAACAAATAAAATAGTAAGTACTATCCAAGGATATTGTATTTGTCTTCTGAGCTGTCTTTGAATTGTGCCTGAAAACCAGATTGGAAAACCACCAGTGACTCAAACCCCTTCTTTGTACTGAGTGCCTTCATTATGTTGATAATATTTTTTTTTTCCAGAGAGAGAGATTTTAGTGTTTCAGAATCATCTAAAAAGTGTAGCAAGTTTTAATCAATGAGAAAATGTTAAACTTTTAGATATCCAAAACCCTTCAGTACAACACGAATCAAATTCTTAAACATTTTCTTCATCATAGGTATATATAATGGTTCTCCACAGTGAAAAAAAACTAAAATCAATAAAACATTGATTTTTAAATGCTTTTTGACCAATTTCTCATTTCCAAATATTATTGAGTATGTAATATTTACTGATAGCAGCAGTAATTATTGTATATGAGTCTTTCATGGGAACTTGCCACTTTATGCTTTCTCTAGAGAGGTATTTCACATATTTCTATACTGCATTTCTAAAAAAGTAATCACTATGGACTAGTGATTAAAAGGATGCTGCCTTGAGTAATGAACTACCTTTATGAACACCACTGAGGAAACAGCTGAAGGAGGAAATTGAACCACAACACCCTTTAAACTCCAACAGCCATCAAAATGTTTTAAGGTGCTTATTGTTTATCCTTCTTGATCTCCCTTTGGTAGGGAATAAATGTAAGTACCCTATTTGTAGTGTCTGTCCCTTCATCTTCACAAATCAAAACAATTTTAAAGTGCAGAATCTTTATAGTTTGTTCCCAACTTTTATATTCTTCATAATAATCAGATTTCTTGAAGGTCTCCAGAGGTAGATGGTTTGCCAGCATTTGCATTTGCACTAGACATACTTGTTCCTCCTGATAATTGAAAAATTTTGTTTTATTGCGAATGACCTAAGAGGCCCCTAAAAGTTTGCTGTAAATTGTGTGTTTAAATTAGGTACAATGGATTCCACTCACTTCCTTCTATTGGTTCATATTTATTAAAAGAATGAATGTTGGTTTAGCTAGTTATTAAAATGCTAATTATAAGCACAATTTTCTAATCTGCTACACAACAACACTGACATGTTGTCTTTGTTTTATTTATCTGAGCTTAGTGTCTGGGAATGTGATATCATCATCCATAAATTAATATAGTCCTATAGTTTTAAAATGAGTAAACTAATCTATTCCTACTAACAGTGCAACATATCTTACGAAGACACATTGTTATAGAATTGAAATTAATTTTACTGAAAACAGTGTTCTACATATATTTTTTCTAACTTCACTGAATACAGCTTAGCATCTATACTGTGATATTTCAAAACCTTCCTGTTAGCTCTTTTGTAGCTTGTCTCTGTCTGTGAAGCATTACAATTTACAAAACTGGGACTGGGACAGGACCCTAAAAAGTGTGTTCTCTATAAGGAGAGAAACAACCTGAGAAATGCTAGATCTGTCATTTTATTTACTCCCCTGCCTTCTGTAAAATATAAAGCCTGAGCTCAAAGCTCTCACTCTTCTCTTTGTTCAATGGCTTGGCTCCCATAAATGCACCATATCACCTAGTGCTCCAAAGAGAAAAATGCAATAAATAACTTCATTTCTCAAGCACACTGGCATTTATTAAATCAAACCTAGTCCCAAAGTTTACTTCAACTTACAATTTCTATCTTTTTTTTTTTCATACAAATGCGTAGCAGCAACCTAATATTTAAAAAAATAGAGGACCCAGGTGCTTTCCTACACCACAGAGTGCAAATACATTTATTTAATGTGTGAGTGTGGTAAGGGCAATTAATGTTTTTGTAGCCTGTTATTCAGAATAATTAATCTGTGAAGCACTTTGGAATCCAGGGTTGGAAAAGGCCTCTCAGATTAATGGTTTTACCAGCACTGCTAGGTCCACCACTAAACTATGTCCCTAAGCACCATATCTACTAGTTTTTTGAACACATAATTCTCTGAATATCTGGGATTAAGGTTATGCCCTAGCCAAGTTCTGTCTCACACAATACTGTCTACAGTTAGAAAAATTACCCCTATTGTATATATATTAAAAACCTTAAGGTTTTACCTGCCTGTATGCATTGCCCACATCTGACTATGGATTTTTGGATCTCTCATTGACAAAATATAGTTACTTTCAGAGAAAAATCAGTCTACTGTCTCCTTTGGGACTAATTGTGTAAATAAAAAACAAGAAAATGTTCCTCTTCACAGACTATAAGGCCATATGGCCAAACAGAGTCATCAACTTTAGACATCTGCATCAGTCTTTAAAGAGCCACTCTAAAAGGGTGCAGATTGTGCAAGTTAATATTGAACCTTCCTGTAGGCAGTCATCCCATATACTTATCTTTGCCTCAAATGCCATTGATTGCATATGTGTGTTCACAGAACTGAGACTTCCATCTCACAGAGATTTAGGTGTTTAGCATGAGTTTCCTTTGCATGCAATGGACAGACCTCTAAGAGGGATAATGCATCTTATTTTAAGTATGGTACCTAAAGATTACTAGCTGTCTAGAGATCTCTCACTCTCTTATTGACTAAAAAGGATGCCTAGACCACTCTCTTAAATGGGCATTTTAGTGATATGCAGTTATGGCTGAGATTAATATGATTATTTCAGAATCATATCAGAGGTGACTGTGGAATATATCTTATGGAACTGGAATTTGCAAAGCTTTTAGATGTTTGAATTATTGGATTTCTGAACTGACAGCTAATGTCTGCATGTGCTTTTATTTCTGGGAAAAATACTGAATTGGTTTCCTTTTTGAAAATGAGGCAGTTTTAATGAAATAAAAAATTAATTTAAAAATTACTGTATCACAAATTTATGTTGCTAAAGCCAAAGTTGTAACGCATCCTTTTATAAATTCTAAAGCCAGTCTTATGGAGGCATACACAAAACTGACAAAAATCCATTTCTTTATGATGCTTATTTTGAGTGTAAATGGAGTAGTATTATAATCAGTATAATCTTGGACTAATTTGAGTCACAGAATAACAATAAGCTGTTTAGTGAGTTCATTGTAAGCCACATTTTAGAAAGATCTTCTAAAAGATAAAATAATTGCTGTGAATTAGTTTAGCATCTCACCATGCCATAAATTTAAAATAAATCATTCAGTTTAACAATTAGTCTCAGAAACTACACTCTTACTATGTTAATCAAATCTCAGTTACGATGCAGAACTACAGTTAAATGAACATAAAGGTGGGACCATTTAATTAAATGGGTTTTATTGGTGCTTTATTTAATGTCGAGTACTAAAATTTAGCCCATCAATTTTGCATTTGACAAGAACCCTTTTAACTGGAGGTAAAATTCCTTAAATTCCAGGAATCATAGATTTAAGAATAGAAAATCCTAAAGAATTAAATTCTGACAGTCAGTTAGTGCAAAGTTGTAGGTGAACAGAAGTGACAAAGCAACAAACAACCGATGAGATTGTATCAGTGTATAAACTGAAGTGGAAATGGAAAGATAAAGCAGCAAACCAGACAGAAACTCTTTGAACTGTTACACAGTATCTACATTAACCTCTGAAAGGGCTAACTTTAGATCTCTTTAACGTCAGTGGAAAGAAATACACCCTAACAGTTTATGATTGACCTTACTTACCTTAGATGTCTACTTTAAGATGAGATGAATTGTTACTTAGAAGCATCTGCCTCTCTCCACTTACTATAAAAAGAGATAGGGATTACTGCTTTTGGTGTGGAGCATTAAAGACATCTTCCCAACAGGAAGGTAACCAGCTAAAATGACCCAAGAAATGGCAGTCATGACTTCATTTCTCAAATGCCTTTACTTTGAAGGAACAAAAAGCATACAAAAAGAAAAAGTTGTTAAAGATTGCTAAATAGGATGTGTTTGTTTATAGTATTGAGAATACAGAAGGGGCAATGAGGCAGTTTCACTTAGATTATAATGGATTTCTGTATGATTGATTAACTTTTGTAAAATCCTACCATAATTTATGCTAAATATCAATGATTTTACATCAAGATTAAAGGTATGGTAAAGGAAAAATAGTATTGAAGCTGATTAGCCACGAATGATTTGACTTAAGTTTGAATTGGTATTTTCAGGAAACAAGAATATAGCACCACACAAATCTTTAGTTGAAGCACACTTTTTCAAGTTCACTTGTGTTATCAGTTTTCAATTTTTAGAAATCTATAAAGTGTAATACCATGGAATTAAGTGTTCATATAATAATCTTACCAACATCATAGCTTCACATTTTTAGTTAGACTTTCATGCCTTGCCTGAATAAGAAATGTAAGGAGGAACAAAGTCTTTGTTTGCAATGCATTCAGCATAATATGTTGTTGTTATTCAATATATCCAAGCTAATGATTTAGAAGTTAAAAAGGCAGGGAAAAAAGACATTTCAAGAAGTTGTTTTCCATCAGAAGCTATATTTCCATTTAGACTGAATTTATTGTTCTACATTAAAAAAAGTAATCCTCCTACCCTTAAATAGTGTAGGGCAAGGGGAGGGTGCTTGGTCTTTTTGTTTGGTTTGTTGTGGTGATCGTTTGTCTTGTTTCTGTTTTGGTTGGTTGGTTTGTTTGTTCAGAATTTTCTTTATCCTAACATCCATAACGAAGTTTGTTGACGTAATATACCCAAAAGAAGTGACTGTGAAGCAGCCCAGTACAAAGCAGATTAAGGCTCTTTATTCTATCCTTTCAACTGGCAAGCCCAGCTAGCTTCAGCTGCTGTCTTTTTTCCCTCATACGGGTGGATATGTGAGGAAACACTGGGCATTCTTACGGCATTTGTTCTGCATATTCTGTTCACAGAGAGCCTACTTCACTTTGCTTGTACTAACACTTCCAACGCTGTCCCTCACAGCATCCTTCTGGACAAGCTCTCTGAGTGTGGGATCAGTAGGTTCACAGGGTAAAAAGCTGTGAATTATGGGGCTCCAGTGGTTGTAGTGAATGGAATGACATCTGGCTGGTGACACCAGCAGTGTCCCTCAGGGCTCAGTCATGGGCCTGTTCTGTTCTGTGTTTTTATCAGTGATCCGTGGATGCAGGAGCTGAAGACACTCTTAGCAAGTTTGCTGACAATACCAAACAGGGAGGTGATGCTGACTCTCTCAAGGGATGAGAGGCCTTGCAGAAGGATCTGCATAGACTGGAGAGTTGGGCAATCATCAATGGCATGGAATTAAAGAAGTCCCAGTGCCCAATTCTGCACCTAGGGCAGGGTAAGGCCAGGCACAAACTGGGAGAGGAATGGCTGGAGAACAAGCCTGCAGAAATGAACAAAAGCATGGTAGTGGTGGCTGACAGCAGAATCAACATGGAGCAACAGTGAGCCCTGTCAGCCAGGAGGGCAAATACCATCCAGCTGGTCAAAAGAGGTGATTACACCACTGTATTCAGCATTTGTCTGGCCTTACCTGGAATGATGTGTGTGGTTCCATGCCCCATGATTTAAGAAGAATTTGAAGGTCCTTGAGTGCACCCAGAGGAGGACAACAAATTAGATTAGTTATTTGGACAATGCCCTTAATAGCATGCTTTAGCTGGTGGTCAGCCCTTAATTGGTCAGGCAGTTGGATGCGTGTGAAAGACTGGACTGCTAGTGATTAATGACTCAAACATTCATCCACTTGCAGTAACGTCTGTAAGAGACTGGATTATTGATACCAATGGCTTAAACCATCTACTGGATGCTTTGATAGTGATGAACAGAGTGGCTTCTCTGGTGCAGAAGGGCATGCATATCTGAGGCTACAAGCTGGATTTCCAGATAAGGGAAGAGACTGATAAGAAGCAAATCCTATGATGTGGCAAGAGTCGTTCTTATCATGCCAATATCCCCCCTTACATAATGACTCATCCTGAATATTCTCTTCCCAAGTAGTGAAATATTCACACCTAGGGTGAAGGTGCTCATCTCAGCTGATGGGTCATGATTGATGCAACTACACGGAAGAGACTGCTGCAACATCTGAAATGATGTCAGAGTCCTGATCCATAAAATTATATCACCCAGTGTGAAACTCTGTGCCTCAGGGCGGGCACGTGGGCATTCCCACCTGGACTGCAGTGAATATAAACCCAACAGACTTTGTGATCTGTGGTCTCTTCCCTGCTCCCCACTTCATGGATACATACTGCAAACATTACTTCAACAAAACTGCAACCACTAAGAAGACTAGAAGTGGACCAACAGGATGTCATCAGTATTTATATGAGTGGTTATATTTTTTCTACTTTCTTTGTCACTGTCTTTTTCTCTCCCCACCCTTCTCTTCCCTGCCCCCCCAACAATCTCACAATTACTTAAATAAAATCCATACTATCAACTTCATCATATGGTCTCATTTGTACCTTAATTTGAGCAGAAGCCTCTATCCAATAATTTCAATAGCAGAATCATAACAATGAGGTGATTGTTCTATGTCCCTTCCAACTGAACCATTACATTTTTTAAATCAATTTTATGTAAGATAAGAAAATTTCCATTTAAAAAAACCCAAAAAACAGAGGAACATGGGAAGCATTTTTATTACAAGTAAAGTTCCAAATGCCTAGACTGGAATTTATGTCTTCCACACCATATTTCCACATTTCTCACACAATCACTAGTAGTGTTGCCTGTTGGAGAACTTAGAAATAGATACTTGGGAGTACTGCAATAAGAAAATGAAATTCCTGGTAGAAGGTACTATAGGAGACAAGGCTCATAATTCCTTCCGAGATTACTTGAATGCAGTGGTTATATGAAGAAAAAAATAAAAATTAAAAAAAAAAAAGTGAAAGAAAGAAGTTGAAAAGACTAGGTGCTTTTCTTTTTGCTTAAACTGTTTGGTGGGAAGGAAGAAAAGAGAGAAAGAAGGCTTAACAAAGGAGATAGTGACAAAGGAGATAGTAACAAAGAGGCATAATAAAAATACTGAAGAGAACAGTGTAGGACATGTTAAAAAAAAAAAACAGAAGAAAAATTTCTGTAGTGATTCAAGAAAGTTAAGTGTTTGGCAATAGTCCTTGAAGAAGTGTTTAATCTAAAACACCTTTGAAAAAGTCTTCATTTAACTCCCAATTTACCTCCAAGGAGCTAAGGGGTGCATTGTCACAATAACATATTTATGGTCCAGCATTAAATAGTACAAACAATTGTTCTTTAAGATATCACAGGTCTGTAGGAGCATCTAATTACGTTGCAGTAAGGAATCAGCATATTATTTTCCCTTCAAGAAATAGCTCTTTATTTGCCCTTCTTTGTTTTCCTCTTTTCTGAAAATTGCTATGCCATCTAGGGCTTTGGACATCAGGACTGTTTACTTTAATTCCAGAATCTTTTATTAATAGATGTGCTAGATTTTGTTTTTAAATGGAGACTCTTGAGAGGACTATTATACTAGGATGAATTAACATCTAGATTAACTCCTAATAATTTTAAGAAGTCTCTTCCTGTTCTATTGGAATTAATAGGTAAATATATGGAAGTGCCTATGAGGTTTAATTTTTCTAAAATTAAGCCAGAGAAATATTCAGAAAATTACAGAGAGGTGTGCTGTGTGAGAAGCCACTCACCTTCATATGGAAAAAAAATGAGACTCAACAAGCCTAAAGGAAATTAAAGGAAAAGCTGTAAAGGTATTAAAATATATGCAGGCTAATTTTTTTTTGTTGTTATTACATTTAGCATTATCAGGCCTATAATTGTTTTAGGCTTCTAACCACATGGATCAGCAGGAGACATAAACTTATATTAGAGGTTATTCATTCCATTGAATTGAGAACATAATGTGTTGTGGCTTTTTATTAACATTAAACAAGGTAGGAAATGAAATGTCATTAAGATTAATGGTGAATTATAGCGGTGAAAGCTTTGTAGATATGCTAAAGGATCTTCGGCATGTAAATACTGCCCAAAGCTCTAGCACCAATTTAAAAAGAAATGTATTTCTAAGTTTTCAACCAAACTTCAAAAACTTGTTTCCACTCCATTTGCCTTAGAGATTCAAAGCCAGACCTGGGCAAAAGGGAACTGAACCTCTTCTGTCCCTGAATATTGCTCTTAACCTGATTAGTTTCTGTTTTTTCAGATGTACTTAGGAAGAAAAAAATAGCTAAAATTGAGGGTGAAAAGCAGGGGGCACAAACACTTATCTTTTGGGAAGAGACTCCAGGCACCTATCTCTAGTGAAATGACTCCCTGTCCAACAGCACTAAGAACCACAGAAAGCTCTGTGATTTCAAATGTCCTACTGTCCTCACACATCTTAGCTGCCTAATGTAGGGGGATTCTTATTCAACACGCTGTGGGACTGCTGTTGCTTTCTGGATTTTTTTTCTAATGTATGCAATACTAGATATTTACACCTTCTCATACATTACATGGGGAGTCTGTGTACTATTTTCAGCCAAACAGATTCCATTAATAAAAATCGAACTCCTAAATTGTGGAGCTTTTCGTATAGATTTAGTACCAAAGGAAAAAACAGTTTTACCTGTAGTAAGAAATAAAACAACATTGACTAATGATATTGAGTACTTGTGTTTTGTCAGAAGAAGAAGAGGAGGAACGGAAAGGGGAGTGCAACAAAAATAATGACAGCTTCAATAGAATGGAACAGATTTGGCCATCAAATATTGTTGTATGGTTCCATAATACTGGAAGTACATTTTGTCAGAAGCAGTGAGATATTATTTGACAGACAGAAAAGCTGTTCATGTATTGACAGGTACAGAAAGTTCATTTGTCCTGCACAGAAATGGAGACTATGTAAGTGTTACATCAAGGGAAACAGCTAACCTCCATAAATCAGCATTTTCAGCATAAAGGAGGTAGCCTTTGTGATGTAAGAGGCATCATCCTAAAAATCTTCAAGTGTATAGATCTCATAAAAATATCCCAGTAATTATTAATGACATTAATAAATGAATGGCTTCTGATAGAAAGGCGTTTTCTAAACCCCTCTGAATTCTGTTCCTTGGCATCTCCAAATACTGGATGAGATTCTTAGTGACTACTATTCACTTAAAAACTGTCTAAAAATAGGTAGGGAAAATTATAAGAAGACTATAAAACATATATAGTAGAGTCTTTTTGGTTTATACTCTAACTGGTCTGATGTTTCACAATTGCTGTCAATGAAGAACAAGAATAAAGGTGATTGAAAAGCAATGGCTTTGATATGATACTGGAGAGAAAAATCTATTGTTGTGATTGGTATTATCACCTACTTCACAGATGAGTGATCACTCATGTGAGCAGGAAATTGCCATCACATTTCCCAACCACTAACAAGCTAATGCAAACCAGTGTCAAAGACGCACTTACGTAGAAAGTGACCAAAGAATTAAAAATCATATCATGGCTGTAATTGCACCATCACCTCCTAGAAGCCATACTATATCTGAACTGTGCCTGCATTTTACTTTAATATAGCAGCCACTTATAACCAGGAACCATTTCTATATGAGCTGCCCAACGGAAGCATAAAGCTATAATTATAATGCACAAAGATATCCATTGAACTTTTAATAATGACAAGATGTATTAATTGTATTACAGACCAGCCTAAATGCCCTATATCAGATATTTTTAGCAGTAAAGTATCTCACATTTGCTTACTCACATAAATATACTCCCTTAATTGCAAAATATTTCTGCCGTACTGAAAAAATCCAATGACAGATGAACAAATATCTAGCTTTTGGGGATCTTTAAATTTTACTGTCTATTAAGTATGCATCAAAGAACTTTCTATTTGGAGGACAAGGCATGTAAGTTTGGCAGTTTTGCACATTTTATGTTAATATTTTTGAATAAGCCTAAAGTATAACAAGTGTTTAAAAATTGTTTTATTGGACTTGAATTTGAATAGCAAGAGTTTTTCTCAATACAGCTACCAATTTATATACAAAAGCCTTTTCCAATTTGAGATTATCAATAATGATAACATAAGTTTCATAGGTATTTTCTAATAAAATGAACATTTCATAACATGAAAAAGAGGTGCATTCAAAACTGCCAACAAAAAAATTACAAAAGTAATGCAAGCCATAAACATGTCTTAGCAGTCTAAGCAGAGTTAGAGAAATATAAAGAAAAATAATTCAGACCATTACTCTAAGATGTGATAAAAGACCTTAAAAGTAGTGGTGAATGATACAGTTATGGGCAGAGACAGGTAATGTATGACTTGCACATAGAGCTGAGGTAGTTGAGAAAAACTCCTAGATGGTACTAAAATAATAGACAAATATTTGAATTTAATTTTACACATGTTAGAAAGCAAACACATGCAACAAATTTGAAAAATTAGAGAGAATATGTGAAGAATCAAGAGATATATTTTTCTTCTAAAGAGATTCATCATGTTTATAATTTCCTTGGAAAACTGTGTTTGGTGACTGTGTCAGTACAAAATGAGGGTTGCAATACAATGCAGAGAGTCACAAGGATCTCACTAGCCAGGAGGAAATATTGTCTTTCTCTCTGCACAAATGCCAGTTTGAATGTCAGTAAGACAAATTTCCTATCTGTGAAAATTATAGTCTCTAAACAAGGAAGAGTTTCTAATTTTCAAGACTTGATATTTAATGTACAACTTGATGAGTTTTTTATAATGTCTTATTCTCCTTTTTTTTCCCCCAGTAAAGAAGACTCCAGATTTTGGTAAATATTTTTTTTAGTGATTGTTTTAGACTTTTTGCCTTGGAAGTTTCCTCTGACTGAAATTAATAATCACAACATGATTGAAACCAAGAGTGATTCTGAAAAATCTGTTCTAGTCATGTCTGAGCAGGAGAATGCAAATCTACTCTCTGTGTGAGAATTTTATCCAACTGTGCAGACACAGTTATATGCACACAGGTTGTAAATAATGTGTGAGATCCAGTCAAGTCCCAAAGTCCCAGTAATTATTGTCTTATTTTGCACCCATCAACATTAGAGAAGACCCAGTCTTCTGTCACCACAGAATAAAGCTATCTTCTCTTCCTCAGTGAAACCTATTTGGCAAAGCTGCTAGTAAAGCAACTGTAGTCGGAATAATCTCTGATATATCTCTGCCTTTTTTTGATATCATTAGGAGACCTCTATTTACCACAGAAATACAAAATGTTTTGGTTCTCAAATTATTCTTAAAATATTCTGCTCTTTTACGAATAAAGTGGAACAAGATGTATGCAGCAGATAACCTCAGAAAAAGTCATTCACTAACAGTACCAGAATTCAACAAAAATGTCAGCACCACACTTAACGTCTAAGATTTGGTCAATTATCCAAAATATGTGATATACATAAGTGAAATAGCTCTACATTTTACCTACTTTGTTTATGTTGTGGGAAATAAGGTAGGTGGAGAATAGGTGGAGATCACAGAACATATATTGTTTCTTGCTATGCTGTACAGCACAAAAAGTTAATTAGGAAATATAAAAAATGTTATCAGCATTAACTAAAGCTTTGCTCTTCAGCTTTTTTATGTTATACTGTCACATTACATTGGGGAAAAATATTAACATATTCAATTCAGGCTACTAGAAACCCTCTTCCACTTGGCTGTTAAAAGGGCAGTGTGGTCATCCTACTACCTTTAGGCTGATCCTTCCTCAAAGCTCTGACCTGGGTAGCAAGATACTTGGAGCCAAAGCAACTGAAGAGATCAAGTCTTGACATTTTCAGAAATACTCTGTAGAGTAGGTTGCCCACAAACCATGAGCTGTTTTGATCTGAGCCTGCTGGCTGCAGATCAGGTACTTTCTGGTCTGCCTGTGAGATCAGCTGTGGGTTTGGCAAGGAGGGACACAAGGGGCTGCTGGTGTCCAACCCACCACCTCCTTGCCTACCCTTTCTACACTGAATTAGCCTGAGTTTTGAGTGTGCAAAAAAATCTGCCTCAGCTTTTTTTTCTGACATCTTAGTTTTTTCAGCACATCTCCTATGAAGACAGGCTTAGGGAGTTTGAGTTTTTCAGCCTGGAGATGACTCCAAGGAAATTGTTAGAAGCTTTCCAGTAACTAAAGGGAGCTTATAAAAAGGATGGAGAGTGACTTTTTACATGGGCAGATAATGATAGGACAAGGGGAAATGATTTTAAACTAAAAGAGAGGGCATTTACATTAGAAGTTAGAAGGAAGTTCTTAGTGGGTGTTGAGGCGCTACAAACAGTTTACCAGTGAAGCTGTGGATGCCTTATTCCTGGAAGTATCCCCAAAGCCAGACTGGGTGAGGCCCTGGGCAACCTGATGTAGGATGATATCCCTGCCCATTGTGGGATGGTTAGAACTAGATGACCTTTAAAGTCCCTTCCTACCCAAGCCATTCTATGATTTTAAAGTTGTCACATCAGGTGTGTCGCTACAAGCAATCTGTGCAGCTGTGCACATACAGATCATGTTTAAAAATAGTCCCTAAAGCCATGGATTTTTCAGTCTGGTGTTGTAGGATAAACTTAAATGACTGTCAGATTTTGATAGTCCTCCCACTATCCCAGTCTGCTCCTTTTAATTTACAAGAGGTAGTTTAGGTCATTTATTTTACAGCCCAGTTTTAAGGAGTTGATGATCTGCATAGTTCAGGGCAAGCTGTGGGCTTCAGCCACAAACTGAGCTTACAAAAAGGAGCAAGGGAAGACTAGAATGGCTTACACTGGCCCTCTGTTAAAAGTTATGTAATGTTAAACACTGCTGTTCATTCAGGCTCATTTCTTATGTCACTTTAATATAAATATTGTCGAACGTAAGTAGTCAAGTTAAGGATCTGCCTTTCCTTCTACCAGTTTCATTTTAGAGTAGTCGCTGCTGGTTAGGGGTGAAACTAAATACTAAGAATATGGTATCTAAAACCTGTAAACCAAGTTTTTCTATGCTTGCCTCTTGGAGTTTTCAGGCACTTTAATCTTTGGACAGATGGTGGGATGAAGATTTTAGCATCTGTATTATGAACATAAGGTCCTTGAGGGCTCCTCAAAGGCTTCAATCTCTCTGCATCTCATTTAATAGGACATATGCTTTTTCTTGACAAAACCTATGTGTAGGAAAGAGAGAATAACAATTAGTCTTGGTCAAGCATTTGATGTGAAAACAACATTCTTCAAAAGTAAATTGATTAATGGATGTCCAAGAGTCTTGTGGAAATTAATTTTCATGGAAAATTTTAGTAAACAGTTGATAGTATTTTTAGATAGTATTGAAAAAATTTCATTCTGACAAGGTCAAGGTAATTTCTTCTTTTGCATTTTGATCTTCATATTGTTATATATAATTAGATGAAGATAAATAAAGGCTGAAGTGTGGCAGTCAAAAGGAAGTACTGCATTGCATCAAAGTGCTTTAATCTCACCAAAGTGGGGGACAACCATAAAACTCATTGAGAGTTCTGAAAAAAAAAAGTAAAATTAAATTTCCTGATCAGAAAAAATTTACTTCAATTCCTACTTTTATTTCCTCCCAATTTAAACGAAATGTCAGAATACCGTAATTTCTCCCTGGCCGCAGATTCTGCTGTTATTTTCATTTGGCTAGATAAGATGCAGAGAGTGTGTTCCACAGACAAATAAAGCAATGATACAGCAGGCGTGGTTTCTGTTGATGTATTATGGATGGATAGACAAGTTGCATCTTCAAAGCTGGTGGCAAATAAGTTTGCCTTCTGGACATGTAATAAAGATTGCTCTTCTGCTTTTTTGTTTACATGGTTCCATAATTTGAGGTATCCACCATTACAGCCTGTTGCAACCAGTTACAGAAAGGTATTACATAAGGAGAAAAGGAGCACAAATGGAGACACTTCTGCAGGAGAAGAGATGAGTTTGGTAAGGACTCGTCAGTTGAAGATGAGAGAGTTGATGAGAGGGACACTGAAGGAGGATATAAAATCATGAATGACACAGAGAAGGTATGAGAAAATATTGGTAGGTATTCCTCACAGTAGAAAATATAGACAATTGATTCAGAATTTTTCATACACTGCAAATTTAACTTGGGAGTTCATTGACATTCAATGCTTTATGTAACACAAGAGTAAATCATTTCATAAACTACTAGAAAATTTCCCTCATGGAGGAAATGTTTTTCAAAAGCTACTAATCACACCCAGGCAAGAACAAAAATAAAATCTCTGTCTCAGCTAGGTAAGGTGATAGCTGGAAGCTGAGAGCAAATATTTTGTGAAATGTTCTGCTTTAGCTTAGTCTTACTTTCTTTTCATAGGCACCTAAAGATTATGCAGGCTTTTGGATGTGTTCTGTAGGGTTCTCTCTATACTTGGTCGGAAAATACAGAAAATAAGTTTTCAGTGTCTGTGGTCCCTGGACAGCCCTCACATATTTCAGAACCTTTCTGGAAAACATGAATAGATGATGATACTTTGGAAAACAAAAGTCCATGTGCACCAATGACAAAACAGGACTGTCAACATTTTTGTGAAGAACATGTAGCCTTCTGTTTGCTTGTTTGTTCCTAGCTGAATGGCTAATTTCCTTTATGCATCAAAACAATCACCAAAATCTCTTCTGAAAGTGTGCTGTTAAATGCCTAAAATTTTGGGTTCTGGGATGGAAAACTCACGTAGTAGAAGCCACATGTCCAGACTCATGTCTGCCAAAATTAAATAACAAAATCTTTTAGCAGAGACTTTTGTTGATAATTATAGAGAAATTAGACATTTCTATTTCAGTGGGCAGTTCACTTAAATTGCAAGATGTCCCTTTTCCTCAGGTTGAAGTTGGTACAATGTAAAGTTAGAAAAAATCCTCTTGAATGCATCATGCTGAGTGAATTATCATTGTTCTTGTGGCACCAGTGCAAGTGATATAATTAGCAGAGCTAGCAAGGGCATTGTCTATGAGGTCAGCTTCACCGTATTCTAGCCACTATAATTGCTGCCATGCCTCTCTGAAAATTGAACTCCTTGTACTGTTGTCTGCCCCCTTAATAATGATGTCTTCCTTCTCCTTTTCCAATCTGATAATGTGAGTTCTTGTGGCTCCACCTGCATTTTTGTAAAGCTAAGCTCAAGATCTTCTGCCTTCTCTATTTTCCCTCTTTGTACAGGGAACTGTATTTTAAAGCTACTGGAAGGGAAGTTAAGTTTATAGGAACAATGGCTACAGACAATGTGGCAGATGGCCCCACCATTGGTGCAAAAACTTCTTCAAAAGAGAGGGAAGCATCTCCTGGGTTAAGGAACCCTGGAACCAGTCCTGTTCAGAAAAATGTTTGCACACCTCTGGAAACCAATGAAGCTGGCTCTACTCATTGCTGCTTTGGGAAGGCTATTCTGTAATCAAACTTGTTTTAAGGTACAGGAAAGAACTCTTAATTTCTAGCCTAGTTTTATTGAAGTAATAACCATTTCTTTTTGAAATAAGAAGCAATTGTACTTTCACAGAGGGCAGAGTGGCAGTACCAACAATTTCACAGAGATGCTATGCTTTTATGGCAAGAGATTATTATAAAATCTTGTATACACAGCTTTTCTTTTTCCTTTCTGGTTTTCTATTTTTTTAGCTTGTTTTGTTCCAATTTCTTTCTATATCTACATTATATCTATATTATATCTATCTATTTATCTATCTATTTGTAATTTTTCTTTTGCCATTCATTGGAAAGCCAGGAATAAGCTATTACATTATGACCTTTCTGTAGCATTTTCCATTGGGACATTAATGGTAGGTTATTTATCATTTTGCTGGGAAGGAATAGATTTCCTGTCTCTTCCCTTGGGGAAACCTTATTTTCACTTGTTTCATTGACTAAATGTGCTCATTATTTAGTCTCAAGTGTATGCCTGGGGTGTAGCCCCAGTAATGATTAAATTTTCCTAGCAAATCAACACTATGGAAAATGTTTCTGATACTTAAATATGTCTCACACTTCATTTATTTTTCTGTCCTCTCTTGATTAACTTCAAGCTTGCTTTTCTTTTCTTTGTTTGTTTCTATATCCAGTGGTGACATCTCAGTTGTAGCTTTCACGATTAATTGTCACTGTTGTGTTTTCATTATCATAAACACCGAGGACAGAGAAGCCCTTTAATGAATAATTTCCTAAGGGTTACTTGTACATGTTACTTGTCTTTCTATCCTGAGGTTTGCAGGTTTTACAAAGAAGCCATTTAAAACCTTGCACAGTCAAAAAAAAACAATCCTTCACATTCTTCCTATATTCCCATCACATACACATTAACACACAGTATGCACAGATTATTACTCTGGTATTCAGATCCACTGTCTTCAAGTAAATAATGATTTAACTACTGTACAAAATTCCTTAAAATAGCAGTATTTCATCCATTCCCTTGAGCCAACAAACATTTTCAGTCATATAAATTGTTGGTTTGATACAATTATGCAATTGTTGTTAATAATTTATTGAATAATATAATTATTATCCATCTTGTGGTATAGTAGTACGCCTTCTAAGTTCTCAGTTATCTGCTTGGACAGGTATTTATTGTGGGCAGTAGTGGATTAGCTATAAAGATCTCTGCTGGAAATAGCTTTGTAAAAGACAAATCTTCATTTACTTCACATTTCTTTTTCAAGTGTTTTCCACCTCAGATTGACATTCAGCATTCATCTTTCAGTGTGTAGGCTCTCAGATGTACACTGTAAGTTTTCCATTATATAAGTAGGTGGCAATGACTGGAAAGATGAATAACAGGTCCTGGAATGGAGCTTGTCTATGGAACCCATAATTATATGCATTATTTAATTTTTACCTCCCTCTTTCATGGTGTTTTGGACCCCTCTACATACTTCACCACAGGATGAATATACAATGGATGTGACAAGTCTGAAAGGCTCTTGGGTATCAGCTCACACATTCCACTTGCTGCTGAGGGCAGAAATCAACGCCTGAACCCTTCCTATTTGGCATTATAGACAAAGAACAGGTGACCATAGGTTAACTCAATGATATAGTGAACTCAATGATATAGTGAACTCAAGAAATAGTGTTAGAAGGCAGCACAGTAAAACTAAGTTAGAGAAGATAGTTTTACATTGTAATTTTTCAGTTGAAACTGAAGCTACAGATTCTTTATTTTTGCATAAAATGTTAAGAGGTTTTGAAAGACTGAGACTGTAAGAACTGTAATAAGCTAGTAAATATTGCTCCAGGAAAACAGAAGAAAAATTTTCTATTCTCTCTTTTTCAAATGAAAAGGATACAGAGAAATTAATTTGAAGGGGAAAATGTAAAACTAATAAATATACAGCTAAATAATGGAATTGATTGGCACGCCGTGACACTCTGATGACTATTTATTTTTATTTGCTGTAGAAAAATGATGTGTAGGGAAAAAAAATCCATTATTTTTAATTGTTCATTCATTAATTCATAGAAATTTTGGATGTCAGATTGGGAGGAATCACAGTGGGTCAGCTGGTCCAACCTCCCAGCTCAAGCAGGGTCATGCTAGAGCACATTGCACAGGACTGTGTCCAAATGGTTCTTGAATATGAGGGAGAGCCCACAACCTCCCTGGGCAACCTGTTCCAGCTCAGTGGAACTTTCTGTGCATTGCTTTCTGCCCATTGCCTCTTGTCCTATTGCTTGGCACCACCCATTCATCATTCACTGAAGCTAACAGACAAAATTGGCTATGCTGATTAATGAAATGGTTTATCTAAGGAAATAGATATGAAAGGCTTTATAATCAATGTATTTTGAATCTAGATAAAACCAAGAAAAAAGAAAAACTAAGTTACACCTGCTATTGATTTTTCTGGACATTTTCTGCAGTCCTCCTTATAGTTACTCCTGTTTTTTAGGTTGGTGTTTCACTAGTATTCTGGAAAAACTCTGAAAACAATAGAAAATATTGGTATCAACTTGCTATCTTTTGTGGTGACTGTTGAAACAGAATGAGAGGAAATTTTCACAAGACTGATACTATTATTTTTACTTTTAACACTCTTTGCAAACACAGGAGTACGTTTATTGTTTCCAGAATGCATGAACCTTTCAAAAGTATGGTTTTCATAGTTTAAGATTAGGAAATTTATTTTTAAAAGAAGAAAAAAAAATAATAATGGAAAAAAATAAATAAACTGAATTCTCCCTTTCATTCTGGAGAGAGCTTCCCTGGATATTCCCCCAAAACATAAAATATTGAGAAAGGAGAAATACATGGATACAGACAAGGTTTAAAATAGGAAAACCATTAATGCAAATGATATTTTTCATTCAACAAAATTTCCTACATTGAATTCAGCTTGTGTGAGGACTCATAGCAATGTGCTACTATGAAAGAGTTGTTTAGTTTGGAAACATAAAAAACAAAATTAAATGTTGAGTGGCAGGGGGCATTTTCTAGGAATTATTTTTAAGCCAAAGGAAGTGAAAGAGAATCATGTGCTATGTATATAAAAAGAATTTCTGAAATGTTCAGGGGACTGCATAGTTCCTTCTCTTTAGTTTATACAATCTCATTGTTCTACCTGAAGCTTTGAAGACAGTAGTTATATGCAACCCTTATCTAGGACACCAATTAAAACACCTCTCCTCATCACGTAATTATATCTCTGGAGATAATTATGAATTCCATACTTACATTTTTAACCTTGAATGTAATCTCCTGGTTCATCCATCTCAGTTTGCATTAAGTTCAAGCTGAAATAATTTTATGCTTGAAAGTGAGTAGCAGGAGTGATATGGCCTGAATAAAATGTTCTTGATATCTTAGACAAAATGAATAAAGGAAAATAATAGTACAAAATGCAAAATTACTCTTCTACCTATTGTAATCTAAGCAACAATAATCCTAGATACATAACTAGCTAAGATATTCTGCTTCTTTTATGCAAATTTTCGTTTTTTGAGAGAAATCAATAAAGGGATAGAACATACCAGAAGACTTGTGTTTTATTGATTACAATTCACTATATATAATCTACTGCAGTTTGAAATGACAACTGATCTTCTTAAATGCAGAGGTCAGATTATATACTAACTGTATTCTGCCACAGAAATTACTTTCACAATGATGCCTAATGAAGACAATATTCTATAGTTTATTTATGTAACTTACTATTGCCCATAGAGATAATTTAGTGGATTGGTTGAAAATATTTTGCTTAAAGTTTTTGCAAGTGTTTTAAAATAAAAGACAGATAATCATCTGAAGAAGTACTGTTCTAAATTTTACAAAATAAAATAAAATAAAAATACTTTAGAGGTAAAACCAAAAATCGGAAATTAGTCAAAACAGGACTGTTAGATCTGGTGATGTGTCAGGACCCAGGACATCCCTGTGGCTGTCCTGAGCAGCCAAGACCCCTGCCAGGGGGCTCAGAGACCCTGACACAGAGCCCAAAATTCCTGTGGTTTTGATTATGACCCGTGGAGCAAATTACCAACCTTGTATGAAGATCAGCAAGCCACAACAGTTTAATTAGAATATTAGTGAAGTTATCACAGGGAGGAAAAGTAGATTTTAGGGTTTTTGGTAAGGGAGTTCAGGAGGCAAGATGGAGGGATCTGGGTGTGTCCAGCCTTTCCCCTTCTTCTTCTTGGCCTCCATCTTCTGCTGTGATGTTGGCACTTACAGATTGGTTTAGAGTAGAAGCTCACTATCTAACATAATTGATAGGTATTGGAAAGTAATTGAAAACATTGTATATGTAGTTTTTAGTATAAAGACATAACACGGCCCCAGGGGCAGGCAGAGTGCCTCAGACTGTCTTGCTGAGCTGACCTCGTCAGGGCAGGAGAAAATTTTTTATAGATAAGATAAAATAAACAACCTTGAGACAGAGAAATTAAGAGCCCTGACTCCTTCTTTAAGCGCCAGGCTGGGAAAAGAGACTTTCCAACTTTTCTCGGGGTCACTCTGACAAGCTAATGATCCTGACAGTGATGGAGCCATTATAACTTTCTCTGACACCAGATTATTCTTCTTGCCTTGTCAGTTTCCCTTGCCACACCAACTCTTTCGTTCAGTAAGTTGCATAATACTTTCTCCCCTTGCTCCTTCTGGCCTTTCCCAAACCATTGCAGTAAGCAGTGCTATCTGAGCAAACATTCCCCTAGTGAACTACATGCTCTGAGGAGCCAGGAAAGAGAGCACAAAGAAGATGTAGGAAAAGGGTGGAGGTTATGGCTGGCCAGAAACAAGGTGAATGAAGGGCTTAAATGTTCTTTGCTTTAATAGCAAAAATTATTGTATATTTTAGCAACAAATTGCATCTTGCCTATTAAACTATGTTTAAAATAGTAAATAAAATGCAATAAATAGACAAGATGGGAAGTATTTGAAAATTTTCCAGGCTTTTAAAATGTTTTTGTAAAATTTCCTTTAAAAGTCCTTTTCAGAAAAATTAAGTAACCTCCAGTAAATCCAGGACATTTAGTATCATGATTAACAGCCAAATACACTATTCAACCATGTCCCCAGGTGCCACATCTGCACATATTTTAAACACCTCCAGGGACAGCGACTCAACCACTTCCCCAGGCAATGCCAGATCATCCTTCTGGTGAAGAAATTTCTTTTAATATCTAATCTAAACATCCCACTGTGCAAATTGAGGTAAATTTCTCCTGATTTTTAGCAGAAGTTCCCAACCCCCACCTGGCTACAACCTCCTTTGAGGTTGTTGCAGAGAGTGATCAGTTGTCCCAGAGCCTCCTTTTCTGCAGAATAAATACCCCCTGCTCCCTCAGTCACTTCTCATCATTTATGAACTGCCTATGGCCAGTGGCAGTGGTGATTGAAACTATAGCAGACTCTAAAGAGGTTATTTGTATCTATTTACTAATGAAAGCTGAATGTAGAAAATTTTTCAAAGGAATAGATAAGCTGAAATCTATCAGTACTGATAATACTGGAAGCATCTCTGTCAAAGTGCACCTCTAGATCTTGTGATACCTCCTGAGTATGAGCAACAGACAGTGGGCAACAAGTGGGAGTAATATAGAATAAATATAGAATAAAATTTCAAAGTATTAAATGTAGTTCAAATTAAATTAAATCTGCAGAACAGAGCTTTCTAAATTTTCCCACAAAGAAGAATGTTTTACTTAAATATATATTCATGCAGTAACTAGGTGTTTTCCTGAATGGTGCCAGGAAATGGGACTCGATTTTTTTTTAATTTTTTTTTTTTGCTTTGTGGATATAGGAACATGGTGTTTATAATGAGTATTATATATATGTGTATATATATATATATATATATATATATTATATATATATATATATAAATATTATTTATTAAGAGAGGTTAATATATTTCCCTTATTTAAAGCACAAAACAGAAGATTTTTAATAGTTATTTTCAAGATATTTCTTTTTGAGCCTGGTTATTTTGGTATCTGCAAACATCTGTCAGGGAGTTAGCTTCTATAACTAACAGCAATTACAAGTCTTCATTTTACAGATCCTTTTTAATGAGATGTGGTCAGATAAGTTTCTGATGAATACCTGGATCAGCTGATTATGGCAACATGTCCACTCCAGTGAAGTAGCTCCCATTAGTTACTGCTGGTGATCAGAATCAGATCACAGAGGACATTGGATGGATGTGAGTGAGTAACTCAGGCATCCTCAGGGGATGAAGTGCAGTAGCTGACTGTGTGCAGTGAGACAAGAATACGATATCACTACAGAACAAATCATCTCCCAAAGCAGCACATATCCCAGAGCAGTACAATATTTTCCCTCTCCTTCACTGGCCTTGACTTAAGCTTCATTATAAAATGACAGAATTTGCAGATCTATTTTAATAAAAACCCTATTAAAACTTAAATGAGTGTTAGCAAATTATTTTTGCTCTGATTCAAATAATTTTAAAATTAGATATAGGTACCTAACTGAGGTACATTATGAGAGTCTGTGAGTCTGTATAATTTATAGTTGGAAAGAGTTTTTACAGTAATATTTAATGAAGCATATATGCAAAGTTTGTAAAAAACTTTTCCTAGGAATATTATGCACTCGTCTTTGCACCTTTTTCTCTTTAAATTAATAAAACATCCAAGATTGTTTTGACACCATCAGGTCCAAAAGCAAAAGCACTTCCTTTTGTTAGAGAGAAAAAAGAAAAAATATAATCAATGTGATAAAAGGAACTGTCACGTCTTATTTCTTCAGAAATGCAAGGATAATAGCTCCTAGCTGTCCTGTTTGTCAATGTTCTGACAACCCATGAAATAGGAGGAAATCCGAGGTTAGCCCAAAACGTGAAACAAACTTTGGGACTATGAGATCGGGGTATCCAGCAATGTGCTTTGGCACCTCCTTAAGGAACTTCTCTGACCATGCCAGACTCATATTCCAATATTATCAGATTTTCTTTCTGTGGGAGATATCTAATAACCTTTAGTTTTCATTATAGGTTTCTGAGAGTTTTTAATTTTTATTTTTCTTTTTATGGAAGAATTTTTTGCCAGTCATAGTCTGTGATATCCACTTAAGTGGAGCATGAACAATAGTCACAATAGGTGGCTGGCTCCCTCTTTTTTCCCAAAATGGCTATTCAGCCCTGTCCTGGAAAGTAACTGTCGATATACTATGGCTTATTTTCAAATTATAGTAATGTCTGCTTCTAATCCTATTCTTATTTCTCTTAGATAGTGTATTCATTTTAGTGAGTTTTCCCAAAAGTTTTTAAGGAAAACTAAGATATCAGTTAGACTGAGCTTCCCTTTATAATCTCTCTAGTAAGGCAAAAATGCAGTGAGATTACAAGAATCAATATCTTGTTGATCTAAATGGATCTCATTTTTCCATTCTTTTCATTCATTGACAACAACCCAATCATTCAAACAGCTCCACTTTCCATGGTAGCATAAGCTTGTGCAAATGTTTAATACATAGCAGTTTAATTTCATTTTGACTTGCACATGTTCCATGTCTTCAATTAACGGTCAGGTGCTGTTAGAAATTTTAGATTAAGACAAACAACCTGCAGCTTCCCAATCCAAATAAGCAATATTACTTCTTTGACAACTGGTTTATTATTCTGGCACTTCACTGACTCCTGAATACATTATACTTGCCCTTAAAATGGAACAGAAAGCTCTCTATTTCATAGTTTTAACTCTGAATCTAGCATACAAATTTTACATGACAACTCCTCATGGGCCAATTAATTTTTTGAAGCTATTTACTTGGATGAATATTTACTAAGTTGGCAGAGGAAACATTTAATATGGATGGGTTTGACCACAATAGCTCAGCTTTTGTGGATTTACTTAAATTACTATTAAATTCAAATGTCATCTACTTAGACTTGCACACAAAATCTCTCTCGAAATCCAGCTAGCAACTATTAACCAAAACCTGTTCAGCTTTTAAAAAATTTGAGCACCGTATTCATGTGCAAGTGTACCTTTATGAACCAGGTCTAGAGTTGGGTAAAGGTGAGCTTTTCTAAACTTGAGCTCCTTTGAGGGTAATTAAGGTGCTAATGCAAAAAGTTGTGATCCAAAAAACGTTCAGCTGACTGCTGCTAGAGTCAGTTGCAAACAGGAAAATACCTAATGTGCCCTATCATGCTTAGGGCACAATCCCACATGATGGAGAGAATGTCCCACTGTCAAGTCTGTCCCTTTGAAACCATTTTACCATTCATTAAATGCTTCAGAAGAGGATGAGGAAGCTGTGGTGCATAAGGTTGCATTGAAGGGGGACAATCACTGAACCCCTTGTTTTGCTCTCAGCTGGCTTCTGTGCCCTGCTTTAGATGCTTTGTCCTACCCTGAATGTGAAACTCAGACCATATTTGTTTTGGGAAGTAGTACACTTGGTTGGGAGCTGGAAGATCCATGTTTTGGTTTCACTGAAAAGTATTTCTAAATGTCTGTCTAAACCTGGCAAACCAGTGTAAAATGTGCAGATGCTTCTTGGAGAGCCTAAACCCAGCACTGCACCTTCCATTAATACATCCTAACCAGCAGATATGCACTAGTCATCCTCTTGATATTTTCCCTTCTCTGGCTATAAAACAGCTGAAAACAGCTAGGCCACTTTTCTGCACCACAGCATGACAGCAGGACTGGAAGGAGCAGTAATGCACCTGAACCATTCCTGATCCCTTCCCCTCACAGTAATGCTTAAGGAACTTGCTGGTGGCATGTGAAAACACACAAACTTTTTTTTATTTCTAGGCTGAAACTGGCTCTGACTCTCCAATTGCTCAAATGCTTCTCTCAACCATGATTAAAAGACAATAATGATTTCTCAGTCAGGGAGCAACCAGTTCTACAAGTATCAAAAATCTATTGCATTTCCTCCCTGAGGTCTGAAAGCAGGAACAACTTCAACTCTCGGCTTTTGCTCAGTATTTCTAGCAGGTTAGCCTCCTTGCCTGTGCATGTGCTTTTTTAAGGGGCTGCTAAGTATGTTGGTTAGTATCCTGCCTCTCTTAAGATTTGGATTCTACTCTTTAGCAAGTGGAGATGGAGACACACACACTTAAAAAAAAATAAATAAAAAGAAATATAAGAAACTTTAATTTTAATTTTGGCTCTGACTACAGCTTTTAGTGTGGGGATGTAAGTTTGATCCTCTCCTTTCCCATAACTCATTTGCTTCAATTAATGTTAATGGAAACTTAGATAACCTTGAAACAGAAATTATTTTCACCAAACAAATTCCAATAGCCACAACCCTTCAGTCTCTGGTAGCACTCAAATCTCTAGATGAGGTGCAAATATCATAGAGCTAATACTCTGGTGACCAAGAAGAAAACATTTAATAGTGCCATTAGTGCACTATTTGCCTTCACTTTCTGGTTTCGCTCACGCTGGAGGCTGTAGAGGATTCACTTTCCTCACATGTAGAAAAGCATGAGGATGGCTTGTGAACATATCCTACCCATAGTTTTGGAGGTTTTCTGGTAGCAGAAATAGAAAATATATGCTAGGGTAGAAAATTAAGCAGAAATGTGAAGAACTTTTTTACAAGTTTCAGTTATGTTAAACTCACTCTCTAAAAACTTGCTTGATCTTTTTACTTTTCTACAAGCTAATTAGGAACATTTTTTGAAAAAATTTATCCAGCAAGATGATGCAGTAGTGTGATGATATATGGTAAGAAATGAAAAGAAAGTCATTATTTAAGTGATTTAATAAAAAATTATATGATTTTTGAATAAATTGATATTCATAAAAGCGGTGAATTATTCAGTGAACAGCTTTTTACAACTCTGAAGTTTCTTGCAGATCATAAAGTGCTACATAATTAGATAGCAAATAATAACAATAAAGGAATGGAATACAACAAATATTCTTAATGAGACTGACATAGGAACAGCAAAATTAACTAAATAAGATATATTTAATCAGGTTTTATCAGTTGTCTATACTATTCAATTAACTTTACCATAATTTATTTATTATTAAATTATTTCATAAGTCAATTTTACTCTAGATCTATAGCCCATGCTTCTGCTTCCATTACAGACATGGCATAAAGCTACTTGAGCAATACCAGTTATAATCCAAGCACAAAAGTGATGGCATTTCTGTAGCCCTAATTTGAGGAAAGGTTTCTGTGGGCCTAAACATGGAACATATTCAAAGGATAATATAGACTTCAGTACTAAGGAATTGTCCATGAGAGCAAAACCTCCCCTTTTAGGTTGTACAGTCTCAGAATGACACATTATTTCTTATGACATGCCTCTAAATTTTCAGTGGCTGTAGATAATGCTGTGAACAACCTCAGCTTAATTACCCTAGATAGATGTCCACAGCTTTACAACATTGAAACAGATGATCATTACTAGGGTATGGCTGCACAGAGAGGTGAGTCAGCTGGATATGGGCCAGCTGAAATTTTAGCAAAGCCAGCTACATTAGCCAACCCTCTTTGTTTAAAGACTGTTGTTTTATACATTCCAAAATGCTTACTGGCTTCCCATGAAATATGATGACTTTGAGAGAACCAATCACCTGGAAGATTTCCAGTTCAAACTCTGATGTCATATAAATAGGGTTTCCCTGAGACAAGTCTCCCTGTTTAAATTTAATACCATGATAGATGCTGCAACCCTTGCATGAGAACACAAAAAGTATGGCTCAAATCAGTGTTTGTACTTTTGAAGCCCTTGTAAGTGGTGAAATTCTGCTGTTGTCTGAGTTCTGTTAAAAGATATTACCTCCAAAAATCCTTTATGGTGTAGATTAGCACACATGGTATGTATTTGCAGGCCCTGGCTCACCAGACAGAAGATGAGAACATCTGTCACAAGAAAAGAAGCAAACTGTTGGTTCATGGCTGGTATTTGTTATCTGGGATTAACAATCAGAATGAAGAGCTGTGTCTTGAGGCCAGGGTAGTATGGGATACCAGGACTGGGCCTAAGCAGCCAGGCACAAATCTGGGCACACCTGGCAACAGCAGGGCATCAGGTGCTGCTTGTTGTGAGAGAAGGTCATGGACAGAAAGGTATTGAGGTTATATAATCAGGAAAATGCCCACGCAAACAGCTTCTTTTGTTTGGCCACAGGATCCTTCCCACTGAAACAAATATCAAAACTAGAATGTAGAAAGTAAATAATAGGAGAGTAAAAATGTCTCTTTAATATGTCTCTTTAATGTCTCTCCCTTTTCTTTTTGGAAAATAAAGAGTAAATTTAAAAACAAATAAAAAAAATTAACCTAGAAATTAAATGGCAAAATCTTTGTTTATATGAATTTCAAATTGCAGAGTGCAGCAGAGTTCAGGCCTCTGAAAGGTGTGAAACATACCCCTTCTTTGATCTGTGCTGTAAAACACCAATAACATCTATTTAAACCTCTTGTCTTTGGACAGGTTTTAACTGGAGTACCTACACATTTGTCAGTCCATCAGTGACAACACTTATTCCACCAGATGCACAGTGAAGTGGATAAATCCCAAATCTTCCTCCCTTCCTTTTAGAAACACACAACCTTATACCATATTTTCAAATATCATGACCACAGTCATCTCAACCCAAACTGCTCAAGGTCTAATTGCCAGTCCTTTTGTTATACAACCCATAGGACACAGGACTGAGACATGGAACTTCAAAACTCTCACATCATGCATAGTTCTTTCTTTTTGTTATCCAACTGGAAGTCTGACAGAAAACATCAGTTTTTTCATAAGCAGGCATAGTCCATGCCTTAAACTATCATTTAAAAGCACATCTTTGCAAAGCAGCTCCAAGACTCCCTTCAATCAGCCTTTTTAATTAATACAGAAAATAGGGTTATGTATTTTAATGTATTTTAATCCTTTCAAAGAAATCTGTACTTATAATTTTTTTTTTATTAAACATTTTTGGGGTCTTTTTGAAGAAAGTAATTTCATTGTGGAACAAGGCCTGTACTGGAATTGCTCCAATTGTGCAAAAATTGTCTGTGATGATTTTTTAAACAAGATATTGATTTACTTTAGCTATTTTCTTTTCTGTATTGCACTGTTTCTTCACAAAGGCTCCACTTCATTTCCAGAAAAGTACGTGGAAAACAGTTTTCAGAGCAGCCTCTCTGAGGAATCATTGAAATCAAGCCTCAGCTTTGCACTTAGAAGCCTCTGTGCTACACTGTGTTTATATGAAAGCACCACCTCAGCTATTGAATGAACATGTCTGGGGCTAAAGGTATGAACTGCAGCAACCTATGCTGCAGCCATCTGTCCAAATTAAAGTGCAGCTTTGTTCCCTGCCCCCTGGGGACAAGAGGGAAAATGCAAGCTAATGGAAAAGTGAGCTTGCTTATTGAGTGAAGGAGCAGGAATAGCTTAACGTGGCCACTGTTGGTCAAGCAGCGCTATTGAAATTTCCAAACTCATCAATCTGCAGGATATTATGGTTTTGACATGTTATTTGCTCAACAAATGTGAGGAAAAAGAGAATCTACCCTGTTGACTAGATTATTTGTTGTGATCCATTTACTTACACCTATTACTCAGTGGCTGAAAAGCAGCTGTCTTGATATATGCTCATAAGCATTTGGCATAGGTACCCTTAGACCAGACCAGCTGAGCTCTTTCCTAAATTAAAGTAAAACAAAGAAATAAACAAGATTAAAGTAAATGTCAATAAGAAGCACTTCATAAATAATCTAATATGTCAAATAAAATATAGGAAATTAAGAAGATGACAGAAAATTAATAGATGTGCTAAAAGCAACCTCATATTACCCAGTGCTGAAAAATTTACAGTCGTATAGATGCTATAAATTTGTGACAAAACACAGGAACGGAAACAAATGGGAAGTAAGGCAGCAAAGTCAGTGCTGAAATGCTTGTGATACTAGAAAACTATTCTACTAACCAGAGTACTGGGATAGGTGCAAAAATTCTAGTGAATTCCATTGAAGACTCAAGTCATGAATGCATGTGTAATTTATATTGGTATCAATTTATGGTAAAAGAAATTTTATTTTTTTTAGGGGTTTCATTTTGTGCATTTAATTAAAAATATTATTTTGGCTTAAATTTCAAGGAAATTTGGATTCTTTTTCCATAGGAATTTAAGGCTTTTCTGTTTGTCTTATACAGAAACATTTTCCTGTGATTCTTATTTCTGTCAATGAATGAGTGTCAACATGTCACTCTTCGCAGTTAATACACAGGCTGTAGTGCCCCTGTTACAGTAAAATTGGGAGAACAAGCTTTCTAAATGTTTTACTTTGACCTGTCAATCGTCTCCTTCGCTGAATGCAAAAGACAACTGTCCATGTCTGTTTGCCATGCTCAGGGACAGGTTCCTCTATTCTTCTAATAGATGGAAGGTGACAATTCTGCCCATTTTCAGGTATTAAATTTGTCAGAAGTTAGTCTGACAGCCTCAGCAGAAGCTCTGAGTGGGATTCAACCCACCTGACCAAAAATCTCCAATGAAGATATCTGAATCCAGGTGACTCATCTTAGGTTCCTTTTATGATGAGGGAAAATGAAAATACAGTGATTCATCTGACATATTTCAGACACCAGCTTCATGCTGTAATCAGTCACATCATGCAACTGCTTATGTACCTTCATTGATTATGAAGGGAGTTTAGGTGACATACCCAGATATAGAAATGTACAAGGAATCTTACCTGAAGTTTCTTGATTCAGGTTTGAAGATTTTTTCTTGTAGAGCACTCAGCAATTATAGAGCCAGCTGGGGTTGAGGGAACATATCAGAACAAAACAAAACAAAACAAAAAAAAAAAAAAAAAAAAAAACAGAAACAAAAACAAAAACAAAAAGAGGGATTTAAGCCAGAATGTCTTCTTTATCCTAATCACTGGGTACTCCATATGGTCCTTCAGGGTGCCATATTGTGGGATGACATGCCCATGCATCCATCAGATCTCTAAGTGTTATGTTCTGGTCCAGCAGTCTCTGACACAGATGGTTTAGGAGGATTCCAGTTCCAGCTTAGATCATTACTCCAGCCCTAAAATTCCTATTGATGAGCTGGAACGTCTCAGTAAAAAATCTGGCCAGATTATCACATGGCACCTGCTAGTTTAAAATCTGGGAATCTGTGTAGAAAGGAAAGACATAAACTCATCATACAGTAGAAGTTCTGCTTTGCCACACTGACCTCTCCAAAATCCTCCCCTGTGCATCCTTCTATGCAGCTGCTTATAGCAGGTTTGGAGGGTGGTTGTTACACACATGGATATACCCATGCAGGAGAGGGTGTTAGTGTAGCTTAAACTAGCAGCTGTAGGAGTGAAAAAAAGCCAGAGGCTTTCTTGGCTTTGTCATAGACTTCTCAGGCCTGCCAGAGAAGAGGTGTACTCTGCACTTGCTAGACTGCAGTGAAATATGAGCTGCCATGTCTTCTCTCCTCTTGACAAAAATGATGGAGTTTCCTGGGTCTGCATTTGTCTGCCTGTAGAATTGTTAAAAGCAATCAGCCTTAAAGCATTTTTCTCAGTGTTGTGTGTATAAAATTCTTAAAGATATTTGACAATAAGAAAATTATTAAAAAATACCTTTTTTTTCCAGTTTTTTTCTTCCTAGCTATATTAAAACAGAGCTATGCATGGAGTTGCTATATGTGTAAGATTTAAAAAACCACCAAAACACAATAAATCTGCTTCTGTAATGCTGCTGTACATCAAACTCTATGAAATCACAGAAAGAACGTATAATAACAGCTTTAAAATGAACTATCTGGTAGAGCAGTTCAGCTGTACAGTCTGCTTAGTCTGAATTCCACATCTGTGTGAACATACTTTAACCATTTTAATCGCAATCAATTGCTGACTGAGAGTGTATATGTCCTCATAAATTTGCCAGTCTCTCTCTCACATGAGGAATGTGTGACACTAATGCTTTAAGGTACTTCTTGTAAAAGCTCTACAAGAAGGAGATCTAAATAAGAAACCTCTGCTGATTTAAATGTCACATTCTTGGCACAGGTTAAATACCCATAAAAATTTACAGTCAAGATTAAAAGATGAGACTTCAGATAGTACTCAAGAAAATGACCTTTTGGTACTTAAGTATGAGAACTAGCTTAGAAATGGCATAATAGCAGCTCTAGGAGGACTGGATTTTCTGACTTGATAAATGAAGCTTCTTGTTCTGCATGATCTTTTATTTTTTATCCTCATTTTTATCTCCACTTGACACTGTTCAAGACAAATTGAAGTGAAAAAAAGCCAGCATATTTTTTAAATACTTTGGAATATCACATAAACAAGGGGAATGAAGATGGAACAGACATATTTCTGTTATATTGTGAGCCATACCAGTAAAATTTAGGCAAGTGCAAGGGTTCTTTATTGGACTGTGAGAATCTGCAGACTCTCAGCAATTAAAACCCTGGAACTAGAATTTACAGACCATCTTCTCAACAACACTGCACAGCAAGTACATAGTGGTATACAAAGACAAAAGGGATGAGTAAAGTAGTTTTTCATTTTGCTGAATCTGGGTGGGTAGGAAAGTGCATTAAGTACAAAGAAATGAAAATCTAACTTCTTTTCCTTTGAATCTCTCAGAAAAAACTTTGATGGGCAGTTAATAAACTATTGCATTTAAGAATTAAACATACATAAATATTTCTAACATTAGAAAACCTATTGATTTTAACATACTAAGGTGAGCTTATCTCTATTTTTAACAGAAATGCAGTTTTTAAAGATATTTTCCTCATTATCTTCAGCACTAAAATTTTATAAGCAAAAAATGCATCTGTTGTTCATTGATCTGATGATCAACAGAAACACTAATTATCACCATGTATTAAAGCTATAATGTAGGAAACTGGGATTATAAAATTTTATGCAATCAGGTTATAGCTACTTACTGGCTCATTTATAATTGTGTATCTTTCACAGATGTCTAGAATTTGAACAGAAGAAAAAATAGTTTAATTTTTTCCTGAGGCAAAAAATCTAGAAAAGTAACAATATTCTTACTAAATTGTTCCAGCTTTTAAATAAATATTGGAAATTTTTACTTTTTATTTTGTTTTTATTTTTACTATTTTTGACTTTTATTATTTTTATTTTGTTATGGCATCTCTTTATGAAATTGTTTTTTTAAAAATATTAAAACCAGCTATTCTGGTTATAATCGGATTAAAACATCACTCCAGATTCTAGTTCTTAAAAGCAGCAGCTTCTGTTTTTGGTATTCTGGGGGAAAAAGGAGGTCTGAGGGAGGATCACTGCTGACTGACAGTAGTTCCTCACTACTGCAGGTAGCATGGATGTGGACTGAGAGTACAGGTGGTCCTAGGGAGCCTTGGGAGCTAACAGAGACTTCTGCAGCTTCCTCCTCCAGCCAGGCTGTGGTGTGAGCAGCAGACTGCGCGCCAGTACAGAATGCTGCAGTCACAGGATGTGTGGTTCCAGCATACAAGCCATATTTCATCTGCTTAAGTGCCATATGCAACTCCATAGTCACAAATTGGCTATTTTGCCTTAGACACAGAAGTCAACCGTAACTAAACACACACAGTTTCCAAGAGTAAAATTTAGCCCAAAGCAACTACCCAAAAAGTATTTGAATCTCTTTGATCCAAGTCTGAATGACATTTTGACATTGTAGTGGTATGAAGCACCACACCTTCAAAGACCTTCATCCATTATATAAGTAAATCAACCACCAGTCTTGTAGGCAGTGGTTTTTACATCAGTGCAGTGCCTGAAGAACTACCTCTCTGTGTATAAATAGCATGGCAGTGTGTTCATTAGACTGAATATTCTTCTTAACTGTAGCAAGCCAAACCATCACTCCAGGTCATACATCCTTTTGTATGAAGTGAAATCAATTTGTTTCTCTTTCTGAATAAAGGTTATCATGATAGTTTATACTCTGGGCAATAGGACAGAAATTGTGTCCTTTCCAACAGCTTTCCTGGAGTTCATTCAAGAGGCTGGCAATAAATACTTGGTACTTTATTTTCACTTCCAAAAATACTATGTCAAATATGTTCAGCCATGAAAAGAAGCGGCTTTGGGGTGACCTAATTGCAGCCTTCCAGTACCTGAAAGAAATTATCTGAGCAGGTAGTGACAGGACAAGGAAGAACGAATTCAAATTGAAAGACAGTAGGTTTAGATTAGATATTAGGAAAAATTCTTTAAGTGTGGTAAAGGTACTGGAACAGGTTGTCCAGGGAAGTGGTGCATGCCCCAGCTCTGAAGGTGTTTACAGTCAAGCTAGATGGGTCTTTGAGCAGACTGGTCAAGTGGAAGGCATCTCTGCCCAAGGCAGAGAAGGTGGAACTGCATCTAAATCTTCTAGGTCCCCTTCTAACCCAAAGCACTCTATGATTCTATGAGTATCTTGACTCTGGATTTTAGTGATAGTAATAAGCATAATGCTTCAGTATTCCTCAGTAATTTTTTTTTTTTTGAGAGGAAAAGTGTTATGTTTGCCACAGTTATTAGTTATTCATTAAATATTCATTGAGAACTATAAAATATAGGGAAGAAAGGAAAAGGAAATTTTGAGACTTAGACATGTTTCTAATGCTGATGATGCGTTATTGATACCTTATCAGTGTTGATAAATTATTCCATGAGTTGGTTGCTCATATAAAAATTATAATTTTTATAATGCAATGGCAGAACGAAAAAGTTTTAAAGCGTTTGTTAACCAAGAAAGCTGTAATGAACTTCACATGAGCAGGCATGATGAGTGACTCTTTTCACTGTATAGTCAGTGAGAAGATATAGGGATAATAAAGGAATAATTAATTTCATCCTAAGCTGAACACCTAAAACAGTCCAGATAAAATGTTTTCTAAATGTGCTCACTTCTCACTTCAATGGAGATTGCCTACAGTTGAGAATTTGATGATTAATTCTGGTTTAGTGTCTGCTGTGTAGGTGGTCAAAGATACATAATTCTGATGCCTTTGACTTGACTCTGTAAAGCAGCAGGTTACAGCAGGCATGGATAAGCCAGGCTCATGTTTTTATTAGAACAGGCTACTGACTCCACTTCAGAAGGAGAGTTGTGAGTCTGCAGACGGAAGGGGGCTTGCTAAACGTTGATATACAGAAAAGCTAATGGGGTTACTAAAGCTTAATTTTACTTGTCTTTTCTTTACTGGTTTTCCTACTCCCCATCCATAAGATTCCATAGCACAATATGATGATATGTTCACTAGCTTCTTGGGGTTTTTTGTTTTGACTAAGAAGTTTTATTTTGTAAGAAAATCTACTTGCTAATCTGAATGGGTAGCATTTTAAATATGTATTTAATTGCTTAAAACCCTTAATAACTTAGGTCACTGTACTGTCTACTGAGAGAATGAAGACAATGGAACAACTGCAAGTAGTCACTTGGAGGACAAAGGGCTTGCAGAATTAGACCTAGCTTTCAGGGAATAATTAAATTTATCTTTTGTCTTGAGCTCAATATAAAAATATTGTTCTCTTAACTTATTTCACTTATCATCAAGAAGCAAAATGTTGCTTCCTGACACCAGGCTGCATAGAGATGCCAAATAAATGTAATAATTATATTATTACAATGAGCAATGCTGAAAGGGTGAGTCTTTTTCACTGGGGTAGGCCAGTACGCTGAAAGAGGAATGATGGTGCTGCACCATGGATGCAAGTGAGTGTGTTTTGGGACACAGAATACCAAGGAGAAAAAGACCTGCGTTCAATAGACCCCACTGACTCCTGTTGCTGAACCAACACCAAAAGGAAGAGAAGATTTATTTCTTTTTATGACAAATCACTTGTTTCCCTTTCTCCTAATACTAGATATTCAATATCAGGCTGCAGCTCAGTTCCTTCTGGTAGTCTCTCCCGCTCAAGGAAAGCTCAGAATCAAGGCAGGATGGGGCTGAAGGAAGCTAAATAAATTAAACAGGAATGAATTAAATAGCTCCTTTTTATGTCAAAAGTTGGAAAAATTCCTTGGCATTTAGAAAAATTCACTGCTAGCCAAGGTTAGCACTCAAAACTGTATTACCACAGTCTTAGCAATGGGTCAAAAATGAGAGGGAATTCCCTATCTATTACAGAACGTAGATGCTTTCCCAAGCTGTTTATGCTTGGGTTTGTTTCCTCAGTAAATGAAGGACAGGATTGCTAATTTGCCATCCTCTTGTCCTGCTGTGTACAGATACTTCTCTCATGATTAGTTACAGCCCCACTAAAAAGAGGTTGCTCTGTCAGGTGGAAAGCCAAAACACATCTCACAAGCAGACAACAGGGAGAAAGCATTACACCAAAAGAGACACTTGAAAGCCATACTCTGCATATAATAAATGAAACACAGGCCCTGTGAAATGTAAAGGGGAAAAAATCAAAATATTCCAGAGCAGAGCAGGCTCCAAGTGGTTTGAACTTTATGCATATTCTTTTAATCAAGACACACTGGGATATTATGCACAGAATACTTGATGGATCACTAATACTCATGGGTGCTGTAAGGCTAAATTCTTCACTAACCCCCTCATAAACAATATTCACATTGAATAGTACTGTGAAAGCCAAAAGCTGGGTCACCTAACACAATCTTTTGAAGATTTAATGAGAAATTTTCATATATGTCTTGAGGGACATAACAGTGTATCTGAAGAAGAAAAACCCAGGTAAGAAAAATTTGACACCTGGTCAAATTTTGTGTAACAGGAACTGTTTTAGAGATTTGACTCATGCTCCAAGTGATCATTTATACAGTGAGAATTATTGCTCTGTCAGACTTTCACAAAACAACTCACCCTCCTTTGAAAAACTGCATTCTTTAGAAGGGCACAGCATATATAACACCCTGAGCTCAGTTCCTGTGGTAATGTATGAAATTCTATAGATCAAGAACAAAGTTTAAGGGCCAGCACTCTACTGTTTGTTTAAAATTAAGACTCTCAGATGAGCCGTGTATGCAATAGGAGATTAAATACAATATTTTCAGTTATCACAAGACTTCACTTCTTTTTTTCTCTTCAAATAGAGTAAACAGCACATATAGAATATTTTGCAATCTATCAATCCTCTAAGAAAAGATCCATCCAGTTATCAAGAGAGAACCTTTAAAAGTGTTCCTTAATTTTCTTGTCCACAAACTAGAGTACTCTCTTGAAATTTACTGATGCTGTAAGCTCAAGAGCCATCATTGAGACAAAGGAGAATTCAGCTGTAATACAAGATGTTACTCGCGACAGGGACAGTATTGTCCTGAAATCCAGCAGTGCAAAGCCTTGGTCTTATGGGACAAACAAAGATTCCTGCTTCAGAGTCAGCGTTCTTCAGCAGAAAAATAACCCAAAACACTGAAAATTTAGGGATTCAATTTTACCAAAGGAAATTATGGGCTATGTTACAAATTAATTTAAAAATAAATCTCAAAGCAGCAGAAAAAAGTAGGCAAATCTGTGATTTTTTATTGGGCTATTCTGAGCTCTACCTGAAATCCTTAGAGTGACTTTTTTTCCTTCTTCATTTTTCACTTTTTATACTGGACCTTTCTATTCATACCACCTTAAAATGTATTCTACCCAGAGGATTCAACAGCCCAAGATAAGAACCAATAAACTCACTTTCAGTTCAGTGATATGGGTAGAAAAAATATTTTCCCTTCATATCTAAGGCATGCCTATAAAATATCAGTACCCAGTATTTTGGACAGATGGAAAAATACTTATTATAGGAAAATTAATTTTAAATTATATTTATTTTAAACAAAGTATTTTTTCTATAAACTAGAGTTGTAAAATGTTCTGATATTAGAGAAATAATAAGCATGGATTATGGAGAACATTGTGTGAGTTAGCCTAGAATATTGATCATGTGGCCAATGTACGTATTTTATGGTCTGCAGACTCATTAAACCTGCTTGAGGGCTGCTAGGTACAAAAATATCACTCCTGCCTCAGGAAGTGCCCCCACACTGGCTGGAAGGAGGACGCACAGAGCAGTTCCTGCTGTGTGCGTGCTCTGTTTTGTTACTCCTCCCCAGACATTTGTTATGGGCTCTTCTCAGACAATGGCCTTGAAGGTTCAGGGGTGCTTTGATCTGAGCAAAAAGAGACCCCTCTCTCACAGGGAACATTTCTCACTCCAGGCTCTGTCAAGCACACAGAAGAGTGCTACACTGAACTTTTCTGCTATCTGCTGGGCCTGAGAAGATAAAAACACCACAACTGACCACTGGCTTAGTGGTGGTGTCTGAGTAGTTGCAGCCAAAAAGTTTTATGAGTAAAGGACTGCATTTACAAAAGACGTGATCTAGATAACTCCAAGAAAAGACAGATTTTATCTGGCTACCATGAGGTTCTACAACTGAAATTCTGAGAAAGAAATATAAATACTGTTTTCCTGTTAAAAATAAAATTTCCTTAAGCAATTTCCTGAACTTTAAGTACCTTCAGTAAGAAATACAAATTTTAAAAAAGGTATTTTTCACCAAGCAGATCAATTACATATTTACTTATCAAATTAGATAGTCAAGAGACCTTTTTAATGATACTGTCACAGGAATTTGTCATATTCATTATCATGCAGTTATTCAGTCACAGATTAGTGGCTGTAAAAGTGTCCATTCAGTCTGTGTTGATATTCACACATATTTGTTATGAAGCCAGATTTGAGCAAAGAGCCAACCAGAATAATTGAGATATTGCAGGAAAGAAAAAAATTCAATATACTACTCCTGTGAGAGTTTCTGTGATATGAAAAGAGCAATCCCATTCATGTTGTGCCATTGGCCATGACTGACAGCAGATTTCTTGAAGTACATTTTCCAATATCTGATAGACTTAGAAAGTACAATAGGAAGAGCATTGTCCGCAGGGTAAGGGAGTGGGTCCTGTACTTCTGCTCAGCCTTAGGAGGCCACATCTAGAGTGTTGTGTCCAGTTCTGGGCTTTTCAGTACAGGAAAGACATGGGCTTCCAGGAGTGGGTCCAGCAAAAGACAACAGAGATGTTTAGGGGACTGGAGCATCTCTCTAAAGAGGAAAGATTGAGGGACCTGAGCTTATTCAGCCTCAGACGAGATGGCTGAGAGACAACCTCATCAATGTCTGCCAGTATCTGAAGGCAGGGTGTCAAGAGGAGGTTTCCAAGCTCCTCTCAGTGGTGCCCAGCCATGGGACAAGAGGCAATGGGCAGAAACTGATGCACAGGAAGTTCCATCTGAATATGAGGAAGACGATCTTTACTGTGTGAGTGGCTGAGGACTGGAACAGGTTGCCCAGAGAGATTGTGGACTCTCCCTCACTGCAGATTTTCAGAAACTGAATGCAATCCTATGCCACGTGTCACATTGCAGCTGATCTGAATCTGCCCCCCAAACTCAACCAGCCTAGAAGAAAACCAGTCCTTGGATGAGGAGGGGATAGGTCGGATTCAAACCCAAACAAAGACCTCAGCCAGCCCTGTTCAGGCTTACATACAGGTACACCACTGGCCAGAGATCTGGGCAGAGGGAAATTCCATCCAATCAGCTGTCAGGGATGGGGAAATCCAAACCGCCCCAGATAAAGAGAGACTGAACAATGACACACATCCATGGATGTCTCACAATCAAGAGGACTCCGGCTGTGATTTCTGTCTCCCTCCTACGACCGCACGTAACAGCCATGTGCTCTGCTTGAGCAGGGAGGTTTGACCAGCTGACCCACAGTGATCCTTTCAAACCTGTCCCATTCTGTGATTCTCTTCATCATGATTCTGAATAAAGCACCAAAATACAATTTAGGACTGGATCTTGAATCAAAACTGTGCCTTTCTTTCACCGTTGAAGGCTCTTTTGAAGTTCTTTTTTGCCTTGCCAACATACACCAATCCCCTGGACACCCATACTTGTTCATTCCAAAGGGTGACTTTTAATTGCATCCCATTCTTTTCTGAAACCTCTTGCATATTTCCAGTTTTAGACCAGAAGTAAAGAGGTCATTCACACATTCTTTGTCATATTTGGAATACTGACTCCTACAGTTTTTGCTCTAGAAGCACTCTCAGAAAATTTTGGGCAGTTGTACTGAATTGATTATCTGTACTTCAGTCTTAGCATGCCTTAGCTTCCTTTCACAAGGCCACTCTACTTCAATAGATTTCTAATTATTATTTTTAAATTTATGTGTTTGTCTGAATAACTGTAGATGAATCATTATAGAAATCTAATTTACATCATGAGCTATTTTTAGTATAGTCAGGATTAAAAGAGCAAAAAATCACAACGCCTAATTTTCACATTAAAAATTGCTGTAAGTCTTGAAAATGACATAGCGTAGTAATGATTACAAGAAAAATTATAAATTAAAATTATTTTATTCACCTTATAGGTCTTAATTGTGAAGCTCCGTCTCTTCTGTAGTGAAGAAATAATGCTATAGTTCTACATGATTGTTTATTAGTACAGTACCTGATCCAAATTGATTTCACGTAATCATAGCAGGGTAAAAATGAAAATGCATGTTTTACAATGAGCCATGCACACACATACACATGCATACTTAACATTAATAGCAAAAGATAATTAATATTTCTAATTGCTAGCATAAGAATGCAAGTAGCCTGAAATTCTTTTTGCCCGTAAGTGAGCTGTCATGCCATTATGCAGTACAATATATTATCATCATCAAATAATTTCCTGTTCTGTTAAATAATTACAAAGCACAGAATGCTTTGCAACAATTCTTGTCAGTTGATGGGTTGTTTTTTGACATGATCCAGCTGTGTGTTAAACAAATGCAAACCTGTTAGTAGCAAGACTTCCCAATCAAGCAGTATCCATCAATTACAGTAGCAGTTGTTTTTAACTGAAGGTGTTTCCTGAATATCAAACATTAGCAGGGAAAGGGATAGAGAGGACTCCTGTGCATACTGCACAGGAATCACTGTCCATCACAGTAATTCATTTCCCAGTGATTCCATATAAAACTGATCTGGCAGTTGTCACAAATTATTTGCATGTGTTGCAACATGGTCTTTGGCTAAGTCATTATTTGGAAATTTTTTTTTGTAAAAAAAATATGTTTCCTTAAAGAGATTCTATTTTCTTGCTTATCTTCTTCCTCATATGCGCTGAAAATACACAGGTCACCATGGGTTACTGTGATGCGAGAAAATGAGAGAAAACTGTTCTTGGTTTCAAATGTTTGGGATAAACCACTATCTTGGTTTTAACTTATCATTGTTTGTGAATTCCTTTGTCCAAAAGTGTGAGAGTGGTAAATGAAAGCCATTTTTAGAGATTGCAAGTCCTCAGTTTTTGCTTTCCAGCTAGGTGTCAATGATAGGAACTTATAAATGCTGAGAAACTCAAAACATGCCAAGACAGATGGGCTTTAGCTCTTAGCTCAGAACAGAATAGCTAATGAGTCTTCTGTTCATACATCTAAGCCCCTGTGTTACAGCAGCTCAGACACATAAAATTCCTTCTAATCTCAGGTAGTATCATGGTTCTGTATGCCACTTGCTGTGACCTTTTGGAGTTTGTTTAGGCTGCTATATCTCCTTAACTGCACAAATAAGGCAGAACAATGGGGGCACGCTCTGGATTTAGCTCTTCATTGACCCATGTCTTTATTTTCCATGTACTCGTTGTTTAATTTTCAAGCTTCAGAAAATTTGGACTAAAAAACTGAAGCAGAATAAAATGTCCAAAGTACAAATTTACTTTAAAGTGCAAGTTGAATAGAAAGTTTGCAGGAAGGCTTTATTTTTTCTGTTTAATAGGCATACAATGTAGCAGTGTTAGTTTAGACATTTATTTCCTGAGGAAAAATATCCTGGGAGGAGGAAGGATTTACATGAAGGTGCTGATATGTGTGTACATTTGAACATACAAGCAACTGTAGTGGATTTAATAGAGTGCACAACAGACACTCTTCCCTACAGATGTATTTGCAGAATTTCAAAGCTGTGAAAGGAGTTCAGTTTTAAACAATGTTTCTGAGGGGCTGTTATCTTGCCTCTTAAAAAAAAATCACTCTAGCATGAAAGTTGGTATATATAAAGTTCTAGCCTGGGACCAATTTTTTAGTCAAAGTAATACACCTTCATTTTTTAAAATTAAATTGTACAGGCTGTTAACCTATAATCCTAAGTATAGTTATGACATTTTCTCTACATGTATCAAAGGAGTGTTTAATTACACATGGAAAATGTCGAGCTAGTTAGGATAATGCACCTTTCTGGCTTTTAAAAGGCTAGGAAAGAGATTGTAACCAATCAAGTACTAGAGAAAATTGGTTGTTTAACTGAGAGCCAAGTTCATTATTAAGTCCTAAATCCAAAATGTCTCTTTGTTCCAAAGCCTGATTCTGAGTTCACACTCTGATAAGATGTGTCTCCTTTCCTACACAGAATCCAGTAGATGTGGCCAGAAATATTATCAAAAGTACCAGCTGACTAAAACAAATGATGAATGAGGGACTCAAAATTATTTATAGCAGTCTTGGATTTGCATTGCAGAAATAATGAATCTGATGGAATAAACATACATAATATTAAGTTTTAGTCGAAGGTACCTCTATGACTTGGACTACTTTTCTTCCTTTCGTCCTATTTAGAATTCTCAAGCTTCAGATGCCCTAACCTATTTCACTAACAATGCTACAAAGTCTCAGTTGCATTCAAGTATTTATTTTACTAGAAACAAAGCTAGATGCTCTTTTCCCTCACAGCACCACTGGGATACAGCATACCTTTAGTCTTCTTCAAAGGATCAGGAACTCTGAGACATGTTTGAAAAAAAAATGATCTAAAGTTCATGCATTTGAAAATCAATTGATTTATGCTTCATCTCATGTTATTTAGTGTAAATTATCTGGTAGAAGAAGAGTAACTTAGATTACCTCAGAGGAAAGACCAAGCATGTATTATGTATCAGGAACCTTGATTGTGCCTCTATTAGAAGACAGTTGAAAGAAAATATTAATATCCAATACTATGCACAGGCTGCAGAATGCATTGAATTATTACAATTCACCAATGATAGACACTGTGAAAAGCTCCAAATGAGATTTAAAATTACTTTTCTGAATTAGAAAGCCATCAACTTGAATTTTTAGATATGTGCAAACCATTACTGAATGATTCATTAAAGCACAAAGCATAAAAAGCAGCGCAATCTTAGCCACCCCATATTAATGTCTATGAAAAAGGAATGGCTTTGTTGTTCCTCCACAGTTCCTGGCAGAGCCCTCACTGGAGTTGTTAGGAATAAAGGACACTGAGGAACAAGCCTCAGCTTCCTCATGCATTTCCTGAATTCTTTTCTTATTATTGGCTAAAAGTATAGATTTTAGCTGAGATGTAACCTGCAAACTCATTGACATCAGAGGAAATAGCTAACAAGGAAAAAGCAGGTCTGCTCTGATGCCACCAGACTGCTGCAACTATTTAGATTGCTGTCCTACATATGGATGCTTGAGGAAAATATTGTGTTTCAGTGTAAGCATCTCAGAAGGCTACTGCCCTTACTCTCAAGAGTCTGGAGAGAAACAGAACCTCATAACAACTCTGTTAGCTTCTCAGAAATGTGGCTTATACTTGTCTTTGCCATTTCCATCACACAGAGCCATTCTGCAGGAAGGAAGTGTTGTTCCAAGCCCTATTGAGTTGCAGAAGAGATGTCCCGGAGAATATGCAGGTTTAGCTCCACAGCTAGGAGAATTTATGAATTATTCCATCTGCAGCACCATAAGGCTGGATAATCTTCTGGCACACATTATCTTACAAACTTGTATCTACATAGTAAAACAGAATATCTATCCTTAGGGATGAATTCCATATTTAGAGATTATTTTTTTCTGCTTTTACTCAGTAGATTTTTCTTTCAAGTTTGGCTTCACCAAAATCCAAGTAGCTGATTACATTAGAAAGCCTCACAGTAAATACATTTTAAGTATGGATATTTGTCTTGCCATAAAATCATAGCTGACCTATTCAAGGTATGTAACACTAACAGTCTGGACATGCTAGTCATTGTTTCGTGCCTCTTCTTCCAAACACACAGAATTACAGAATGGGTCAGATTGGAAGGAATCACAGTAGGTCAACTGGTCAAACCTCTCTGCTGAAGCAGGGTGATACCAGAGCACATGGCACAGGATTGCATCCAGTTCCTGAATATCTCCAGTGACGGAGACTCCACAACCCCTCTGGGCAATCTCTTCCAGTGCTCAGTCACTCACACAGTAAAGAAGTTCTTCCTCATATTCAGGTGGAACTTCCTGTGCATCAGTTTCTGCCCATTGCCTCTTGTCCCATTGCTTGGCACCACTGAGAAGAGCCTGGAAACCTCCTCTTGACACCCTGCCTTCAGATACTGATAAACATTGATGAGGTCTCCTCCCAGCCATCTCTTCTTGAGGCTGAACAAGCCTGGCTCCATCAGTCTTCCCTCTTAAGAGAGATGCTCCAGTCCCCTAATCATCTTTGTCACCCTTCATGGGACCAGTTCCAGGAGTTCTATATCTCTCTGTCCAGGACTGGACACAACACTCCACCTTCATCCAAGTAATTAATGAGTGTCTTTATTCTGATTTATAAATCTGTATTATCAGCTTGAGCTGCCTTTTTTTTTTTTTTTCCTCCATTTCTAATTTTAATTTCAGATACAGATAAATCTCTTTTGTAGGCTGGAAGATTTCTTCCCAGCACTCCCAGGGAATTCATCATGGCACCAAGTCAAGAAGAGCTTGGACAACTCTCAGACACATGGTCTGATTCTTGGGGTGATCTTGTGCAAAGCCAGGAGTTGAACTTTGATAATCCTTGTGGGTCAGCTGAGGCGAGTCTATGATTCTATACCTAAATTCTCTGACAGTATAAGGCTTGTGCCTTCAAAGTATAGCCCTTATTTCTGTTACAATTTCTTTTACCTTTTATTCCTAGATAATTTTCTGAAGTCTACTTCGGACAGTCTTTAGTAGTTATGAGTTATACCTCAATTTTGGTACCTTAATTGGTTCAGCAGCATTTTGGGTCTGTGGTGCACTAAGACAGTTGACTGTCAATTTCAGCTATCACTACAACAAATATGTGGGAAACCGAAGTTGTTTCTTCCAGACAACTACAGTCACCATTCTACTGGTTGTCCTGTATTCACCTGATTTATTACTCTGTCAATTAGTTTTGTTTATTTGTGTTTCTTTATAAAATGAATTTAGGTACTATGAGCTCCCTATAATTAATTTGCTTACAGAATAACAAAATATCTATGAATTGTCAGGTGTCACGTTGTTTCACCACAATATTTGTAGGAAGGACACAAAAGACAACAAGTGCCAATCAAGTTCCCTTCCCTATATGTTCTAAACAAAACATTTTGAACTTTCATTGCATAAAATTAAAAAAAAAAACACACCTATATTTCAGGAGGTTTTAAAATTAAACTGGATTTCTCTAACGATAGCAAAGTCAGAAAAAAAAAAAAAGTTGTATCCCCACTACTGGACTGAAGTGAGAAGATATCTGGTACAATTAAAAAGTAAAGAATTCAAGAGAGCTGGATAACAACAAAACCAGAAGACTGGGGACCTTGCAAACATATGACTTTCTTGTAATTCCATAGGTGTCTTATAAATTTACCTTTATATTTGGATATCTATTACTTCCCCATGCTGACTCCCTCCATTCATATTAAAATTTCCTTTTTTTTTATCCTGACATTGTTGTGAAAGTAGAGGTCCTATCCTTGAAAATAATAAGCCAATGTTTGTGTGTTTTGTAGTATGTTAGACACATTAGACATTTTCTTCTTGGGAAAGATTAGAATGCTTTCTGAAATTTTTGTACACCAGTGTCAAAACCAACAAATAAGTGATGTGTTTTTTTAAGATTCCACAATTCCTCTCTGAGATTCTGTTGACAGCATTGGTAAAGTTCTTTTTGGTTTATTTGTTTGTTGGTTTTGGTTTTGTGGCTTTTGTTCGTTGTTTTTGCCTTTTTTTTTTTTTTAATGCTGGCTGGTTAGGTTTGAAAAGTTTAATTAAATAAGATTTAGACAGGTCTAAAGCAGATGATATAGTCTGATGATTGGATTTCTGGCAGGTCCACACAGACTGGCAACTGGGAACCATCATGAGAGTCCAGCCCTAGGGAAGAGGTGCAGGCTGAATTGGAAGCCTGTAAGTTCAACACAGCTACTCAGAGAAACATCTTCACCAATGCTGGATCTGTTTCATGAACCTGCTGCAGAAACTAGTCAATATTACCTTGTCTGGATATTTGTAGCAAATACAGAGGCTGAATTTAGAATATTTTTTCTTCTGGGAACAATGGGGTTTAGGCTAACTTCAATGCTGACAAAGCTTCCTGAGCTGTGGCACCACCTGGAAAGAAGCCAGTGTTAAATGGAACTGGAGGAGCTGGAGATGAAATCACATTGACAGACAGTTTTTCTCTCTTTCAGACTACTGAGAAATAGTGATGCTTGATCTGATAAGAAAGCAGGAATATTGTCATGGATGTCCAGGATCTGCTGCTAAAAAACACAAAATCTTTGGCTTGTGATAAGAAGGAAGACAACTCCTAGAAATTAAAATATTAAGAAGACAATTCATATGAACACTATTTAAAAAAATGCAATTGCCACAATCCTCCCCTCTTGTCTTGTCCTTCCTGGCTCTGATAGTTTATCTCTAGCAAAGATAGTGTGTGCTAACCACATAATATCAATGTCATTTTCATCCATCTCATTCCTTTTGGCTTTATCTTATTCTGAGGCAGACTTGCCACCAAGTTTGAATGTACATTGTTCATAATGGAAAGTGCCCTTTTTCATTTTTAATGACATAGTCATTTTTCTGGATATGAGAATAATGGACATGAGAACAATAGTCTGGATGATATTATGTAATGAAAAGATGCATTTCTTCCTACTATGTAGGTTTCTTGCTACAAAGGTATTTCAGGAGCTTTCAAATGCTTTTTTCTCTGCAGTGATGGGCTGATAGCATCATCACAAACAAAACACTATAGATTTGTAAGGAAAATAGTCTGCTAGAAAGATAGGCAGGAAAAAAATCTTGAAAAGGTACGAACAGAATGAATAAACTGCTTACTTTCTTAAGAAAGAAACTAATAATACAGTAGAGCCCTACATTACCTTCAACTTAGCTCTTTTTGGAGCTAAATCAATTTAAAAATGTGATTTAAAAGAATATTTAAAAGAACATATTAGGAGAGAAAATTACATTTACCTGGCACAGAGTTCTCTTGTACTATAGAGAGAGCAAAAGACCTAAAGAGGATTGAAAGACTGCAAAAATATTCCACCTTTGACTTTAAAAAATGAGATTTTCAAACAGAAGTAGGAACAAATCTTAAATAAATGATCCCTGGATTTTTTTTGTTGCTCATTAATAACAAAAATAAGAAACTAGCAATAAAGGGCAGGTATCAATTTTTAAAGAAAAGAACTTAGATCAGAAGCTGTCATTTCAATTGAACAAATTTCTGGAAATTTCAGAAAATTCAGCAGCATAAAGTTTGTCAAGGATCATAAAGAAGAACATTGGACAACATCAGAACATGGACACCCAGAGTCAGAAATTATAATATCGATTTATGAGAAGACTAGTCAAAGTCATCCTGAAACAGTGAGATGAATACACATACAAATATATGTAACTGGGCAGCTTCACTAAAAGATCAGACAATAATGCCATAATATTACTGATCTTTTCTTTGAGCACCTGAATGCATCGTTTTCTGAATGATAGATGATAATCAAGTTCTCTTCATCCTGGTTCATAGCCAACAAGCAAACAAACAAACCAGCAATAGATTCTGGTAGGAAGAACTTACATATTAAATTTATAATTTTAATGAGAATATAATTATTAGATTTGCTTTGCAGCTTGATTGCAATAACTAATTGAAACAACACTTTCAGATTGTGTATAGGTATCCTTCATATGCAATTTTGAACACATAATATATCATTAATTTGACTTTACTGAAAAGGTTTAGATTAATTTGGTAGTGTAATTCTCAGTGAATTTTTGTGATGCAGAGATTTCTGTTTGGATACGATTACCTTTCACTTTAGCTAACTTCAAAGAGCTAGTTTCTCATTGGGGTTCTGAGAATGACTTATGTCTTACAAACAGATTGACCAAAAAAAAAAAAAAAAGGAATAAAAGAAACCAAGAAAACCTGCAGAAAAACCTACTGGATAGTACAGGGAAACCATATGATATGTAAGAATTCATGTCACCTTCTGTTTCATGTTTTCTGCCTGTTAGTAGACTGACAGACATCTATAGCATTCTATTCTATTCTATTCTATTCTATTCTATTCTATTCTATTGCCTTTTCTAATTTCTGGTAGCAGAGACTCATGAAATTAACTTACATTTAATAAGTTTAAATTAAATTAGTTGAATTCTGAAAGCTTGCTTTACTAATCACTAAGACAGAAATTCTTCTCTGAAGTCCCATTTATATCACAGCGAAATATATAACCTTAATATGACATTTAAAAAGAAATTTACATTGCTTTTTTTTATATACCAACACTCTCATGGATATATGCATCATTTCAATTTCATACTCAGAATTTCTTCTCAAGAACTGGAATTAGTGACATTCTCTTGTGGCTGTCACTCATTTTTTTGGCTTGCCATTTATAATGTAAGGATTTATTTTGCAATGCCCTTATTTCATTCTAAACAGATTTGAAAGCACTTCATGTTAAAAGAATATATTTCTGTGTTAATAAACACTACTTCAATTGGCTTTTTAACTAATACATTGTTTTTGCCCCCAGTGTAATACTGAGCAATATCACTCAGGGAATTCAGGGCACTTGTAAGGATGTCTGAATGCTTGGAAGTGCAGCTTGAGTAGCTTCGAAGTTAATTGTAGACAGATTTTACTTCCTAGTACCAACACCTAAAACATCCCTGCACAGAAGTAGCAATGTTTGACGCTTTTAAAGGTCTCTTCCAACCTTGATAATTCTATGATTAATATTTTGGGGAGAGGAACGCAATGAAATTTGACAAACGAATCATCAACTTTCATAGTAGCCAAATGGGGACAATAAGTATTTCTATAGGAATGGGTGAGATGTTATAATATACGGTGTAATGTGAAAATGTATGTATATTCCTACAAAAGCCAGCAGCAAGGTTATGATGCTTTGTAATGCTGACTGAAATGATTGTCCTATTAGGACAGTGGTCCATTGTGGTTATGGCATTAGACAGGACTTTATTTTTGATGAGCAGAATAGTACAATCACATTATAAAGGTGCAATCCAGAGCTGCTTAAATAACTAATTATTAGAAGTCTCAACAAACATTCTTGACATCATAAGGTGTTGATCCATACTTAATGATGCAATAACTTCCTTTATGGAATTCTGCACTTGCTCTCATTTTTTCCCAGTCTTCTATTAGGAACACAACTCTCTTCTGAGACTGATTTTTTTAGAGAATGTGTGCATAAGATTGGTTTGAAATAACTGTGTTATCACACCATAGTTAGAAATCATGGAAAATAAAAATCTTATTAAATCTGGTTTCATTCTATTGCCAATATTGCAAGTGAAGTTCTTTAATCCCATGGTATGAACATATTTGTATTTTGACAAGCAGTGATCCTGAACTAGGAAATTATCTTAAAGATTTACATTGCTATTTCTGGCTTCCCAAGTTTTGCACAAGTTTTAAAATGTTTCCATTAAGTATGTGAGTGGATATGTTTTGCTTTCATTAATTGACTATCGAAAAAGAAGATTGGCTAGAAGAGTAAGTAAGCTTAGCATTCTCATTTTCATGTAAATACTATAGAAGTGATTGACAGATAATTATGGTGTAATATGCATTTGACATCTTTCAAAACTGGAGGTCTCCTTTCCTGAAAGATGGATGATTCCCATAATATCTTCTTGAATCTGATGAAGCACAAACTAGATAAGTGGCCAGTGAAGTGGACAGAAAACTGGCTGAACTGCTGGGCTCAAAAAGCTGACCAGTGGTACAAACACCAGCTCGTGGCCACTTGCCAGTTGTATAGTCCAATATCAACACTGCTTCCAAAAGTTTAAAAACAATACCCTCATTAGTGAAGGACATTGTGAAATTGAAACCTAGACAAAACTGGTAGCAGTGATTGATGCACTGGACAGTTGTGCTGCCATAATAGAATGAGCTGAAATATTGGGTCAATGGGAAATTCATGAAGTTCATTGATGGGAAAAGCAAAGCCCAACACCTAGGGAGGAATAACCACAGGCACCAGCCCAAGTGGAGATACGACCAGTTGGAAATCATCTTTCAAGGAAAGGATCTGGTTGCCCTGGTGGACAAGCTGACCATGAACCAGCAACCTGTACTTGTGGTGAAGAAGGCAAACAGCCTCCTGGGTTGCTTTGGGAAGAGAGTTCCCAGTAAGCTGAGATAGAGGATTCTCCCCCTTTTTTTGGCACTAGCGAGGCCCCATGTGAAGTACTGTGTCCAGTTCTGGTCTCCTTGCTGCAAGAGAGACATTGAATGAGTCAAGAGAAGGACTGCTAAGATGTTATAGGGACTGGAACATCTGTCCTATAAGAAAAGGCTGAGTCATTAGGAACTGTTCAGTCTGAAGAGAAGAAAGAGGAGGATCTCTTTGGTGTGTGTAAGTAACTGATGGGGGGAAGAAAACAGGGCAGAATCAAACTCTTCTCAGTGGCACCCAATATCAGCACAAGAGGAAGTGGATACAAACTGAAATAATCAAAGTTCCATTTAAACATGAGAGGGTTTCTCTCATTCTGAAAACAGGTTACTGAGAGTCTGTGAGATGTCTGTGCTTAGAAATACTGAAACCCCAACTGGAAACAGCTCTAAACAGCCTGCTGTAATTGTCATTCCTTTCATAGAAGGATTGTACTAATCTTCTGAGGTACTACTGATACACTGCAAAATTCAAGGATGAACTAGGGAGGTTTAAAGATTTGAAAATATTTAAAAAATGGTTTTACAGCTGCATCTTCCATACCTATGGTGTACCTTCTCAGACTTCCACAGATATTATGGTCAGTTGGTATTGCATGCATTTCTCACAAACTGTTACAAACAGTGTGGAGGTAATCGTAGTGCAGAACGCGGAACGAGTGAGAGGTGAGAACTACACCACCAAGTATTATGGGAGATGGAAAATTTCCTCTTTGGCACTGCTTGCACCTTCCACCATACCTGTGACCTCACAGTTAACACATGTTAAATACACAGTCTGTTGCGCTGGTTTCAGTAAATCACTGGTTGCTTAAACTGTGCATCTTTCCCCATGAAATCCAGAGGGAGCATGGTCTTCCAGCTTTTGCTGCTATAAACTGTCACTTCTGATGAGGTAAATCAGCTTACCACCACTGAATTCAACAGATCTTTGTCAATTTTCAGCATCCAAGGATCTGACTGAGGTCCTACTTCTCCTGTTTTATAGAAATGAATTGCAAGAATTAAAAAAAAATAGTCTTGGCAAACTAAATTTACAATACACCAAATTTTCACATTATCAGAAATATATAACATCTAAAAAGATACATATTGAAAAGACAGAGGTAATATTTCTGGACCATCCATGCCTTTTTCTCATATAATGCACAAATGAGTTCAATTTCCAGATCAGACACATTCAGACATAGCAGAAGTCTCTGCTCTCCACTTTTTTCCTGTGACAAACTGTCAGAAGGAAAGCTTACATGACAAAAGCTCAAAAAATGCCAGTCAGAATAGAATAAAAGTGACAGTTTGAAAATTAAACTGGCACTGCCGCTTGCTCAAAGCCAAATGAGTACATTTCACTCATATTGTCAAAATACAGGTTGTAAATCCACTGTTTCTCTTCCATCAGTAAGAAATAATTTCTCTCCACCTTTCTTCCGCTCACGAAATATTCAGTGATCTGTTTTTCTCACCATCCTGATGCAGGTCTGACCTATAATGAAAACTTCAATAAAATAGCCTCCTAAAAAGCACTGTTTTGATTGGCTTTATTTCACATTCTGCCAAAACAAACTAGTACAAAAGTAGTTCCTTATCTCAGAGAGTTAAGAAAGGGATTGTACAGCCAACAGAGCACTCTGTGTGTGTGAATCACAGAATGAGAGGACTTGGAAGGGACTCATCAGGATCATCAACTCCGACCACCAGCCCCGCAGAGCACTATTCCCAAGAGTCACACAATGTGCCTGTGAGCATTGTCCAAATGCTTATTGAACTATGTCAGGCTTGGTGCTGTGACCACTGCCCTGGGGAGCCTGTCCCAGTGTCCATCCACCCTCTGGGTGAAAAATCTTTCCCTAATATCCACCTAAACCTCCCCTGACACAACTTCAGGCCATTCCCTCTGATCCCGTCATTGGTCACCCCAGAGAAAAGATCAGTGTCTGCCCCTCCTCCTTGACTCATGAAGAAGTTGTAGCTGCCATGAGGTCTCGCCTCAGTCTCCTCTTCTCCAGGCTTAAAAGACCAAATGACCTCAGCTTCTCCTCATGAGGCTTGAACTCAAGGCCCTTCCCCATCTTTGTTGCCCTCCTTTGGACGCTCTCTATTAGCTTCATGTCTTTTTGATATTGTGGCACCCAGTAGTGCCCCCAGCACTTGAGGTGGGGCTGCCCCAGTGCAGAGCAGAGCAGGACAATCCCCTCCCTTGCCCGGCTGTGATGCTGGGCCTGATGGACCCCAGGACAGGGCTGGCCTCTCCTGGCTGCCAGGGCACTGCTGGCCCACATTCAACTTGCCAGGACCCCTTTCCAGGGCACAGCTCTCCAGCATCTCATTCCCCAGTCTGTGTTTTCATCCAGGGCTGTCCTGTCCCAGGTACAGAATTCATCTCTTTATCTCATCGAAATTCATGTGGATGGTGATTGCCAGCCCTCTGATTGTTGAGGTCTCTCTGCAGGGCCTTTCTGCCTTCAAAGCAGTCACCAGCTCCTCCCAGTTTTGTATCATATGTGAACTTGTTCAGTATCCCTTCTTGTCCTGTTCCCAAGTCATTTAAGAAGATGTTGAAGAGCACCAGGCCTAAGATGGAGCCCTGCAGAACTCCATCAGTCTGATGTTCCCTCATTCCCTATAACCTGCAGCATGCCAGTTTAAAATACACAAAAATTCTTATGGAAGTTAAATGCTTTGAAAAATGACATGTTGCTGAGAATATCCCAATTAGACAAGATGGCTGAAGCTATCTTTTGGCCCTTTAACAGACATTGGAGCAAGGCGTTGGTAATAAAAATGGACAAATGAAGAAATGAGATCTGTCACTGGATGTCTGAAAAACTAATCACTGGGAAGCTGAGACCTGAGGTGATTGTTTTGATGCTTTTGTCTAACAGAACAATATATAACTGACATTTTTGTTCTTTCCATTTAGAGGATGTTCTTTCAATGCAAGCCTCCTACAATGTGTGCTCCTGCAAAGCCTGCAACATTGGGACAGAAAAAACTTTGCCAATACAATATTATTAAAGATTTTGGGTCTGTCTCTCCATTTACAAGTCTTGTGCTAGAATACCGCATGGGGACATATGTAGCTTGCTAGAATAAAAACACTTCAGTGTTAGGATTTCCCAATTTATCTTCTTTTTCAAGAATTCTAGAATGCATTTATAATCCACCTTTATTTGAATTCTTCCAGAAAATCCTGGACTGGATGCATTAAATTTCTTAAATACTATAAAAAACCCAACAGTATTCTTTTTAAGGGATTATTGCTAGTATTTTCCTTAATCAAATGGTAACAGCCCTTGCAAAAGTGGAAACACAATTCTAAGGGAACATACACACAAGAATAATGTCTCATCCTTTTGTGTTTTAGGATTCTTCTAGGCATCTCTTGATTGAAGAATGTGAGCAATAAACTCAACATTACACTCCATTGGAAATTTTTTGTTTTACATTGCAGAACATCTTGGTGTATTCCCAGTAAGAGAATCAGGTTACCACAGACTGGAAATGAACATGAAGAGTAACAAGTGGGGGGTTTGTACCTTTCTTTTCTTCCTGATAATTAATCTAGTGAAATTTACCTGTGAAAGCTGAACTTTTCAGCTGTCAAAGAATCAGACAAGGAAAGCGTCATGGGATATCTCATTTGGAATGTACAATTTCAAACATTTTTTTCTTGAAATAATAAATTTGAGGATTATTTTTTATTTCCCCTTGACTATTGCTATTGGAGGGCTGATCTCCCTTTCATATTACTGTCTTTCCCCTGCTCTTACAATCCTCAATGTCAATGAGAAGTATTTTTAATTACATTACAGAAGGAACTGGCACTTATGATAATATAGTGGACTGGCTGAATTGAGTCTCTATTCAAGTTACACACAGAAGAATCCTACTGTGAAACCTGCTGTGCCTCTCCCTCCATGCCCACCTCCTCTTTTTTGATAATGGTGTCTATATGCAAAAATCTAAAATTGACTATCTCATCAATTTAGATAGGTCATTTTTTCTCCTCTTTGAATCCTTACAATAGGAAGTCATCTTGGTGAATTGAATCAGTTCTTCAAATCTGTTCTTTCCTGATAATTAGCTTATTTGAATTTTCTTCTGGAATTCTCTTCCATATACCAAGTTCTGTCCGCTTACTATGATGCTGGAATATAATGCTTCTTATGCTACATTTAATGTCTGCTTTTAGGACAGAAATCTTTCATTCTTTGCACAATTAAAGCGAAGATATCATGTCAACTCTGAGTGTGCAGAGAATAAAAAATCCAATCCCTATTTGCTAATTTCAATATTTCTCTTATTGGCATGAAAAATTTTTGGCCGAATCTTGGAGACCTGAGCCCACTCCAAAGGACAGGCTCACGACTTGCAGTGGGAGGAAACAACATAAAACACGATGCTCTTTACACTGCTTTTTCTTGTTTCTTATCTTCACTCACCACCACAGAACCCTCCCACACACCCAGCCCTAGTCTCAGACTAGCCCAAGCTCAGTTGTAGTTACTAGTTTACAATGCATATACTGCAGGGCAAAATTCTCTTAAAAATGGAAGATTTTTACTGTGGTTCAAATATCCATTTTATACATCTGTTTTAAGTATTTATTGTAATTTTTTCATGTGTGTAAGTGTGCATTCTTTGATGCTAATAAACTTTTTGAAACTTACACTTAAAAATAAATCCCTTGTTTTATATTAAATTTATACTGCATTTTTCATATAGCATAAAACATATGGTAACCTTTAAGTACCTAAAATTCCTGTCTGTATGAAATGATAAAACGTATTTTCAGCACAGGATAAATCTTAATATCTGTGTTGCAAACCCCTGGAAAATAGACACTATCACAGAAATGTTTACACAATATAACAGGATTAGTAAGGTACACAAAACAGTTGAATGTTCTAGAAATTTCCTCTTTTGAATTTAAGATAGCTCATCCTACATTAAAGCCAGCATAAAGGGGCACTGCAGGGAATGATGATGGCATGAAACAAGCATTTGTCTTACATTTTATCTTGTAAGTTTAATAAGTTAATACAAATATTTACTAGGATTTGTTGATTGCATAATGAAAATATTTTACCTAGTTGTTTGTTATTCTTTCAATTTAGTTCTACTTATTTATTTAATGATATCAGGAAAAATAGCAATTTTTTAAAACAAACTTAAATAATAAACATTAAAAATAAATGTTCATGTATCATACTTACAAGAATTTTAATGGAATTTTTTCCATAAATATTTGATGGTTGCTCTGGATTCATCATCATTTTATTATTTCAGAGTAGGCAGCATTATTTACTCTCATCTCAGCAGAGTTCTTGTTACAGCTGCATAAACAAAGTTATCCTTTGAGCTCTAGGAGCACAAAAAGCATGGAAGTTTACACCATCTCTTTTAAGGTACAATGCAAAGTTTTCTGTTAGGATTAACTTTTTTTTATTTGCTTTTCCACTAGGATTGGACATCAACCGTGTGGTGTAATCCTTAGCAGTTTTGAGACTCCTAGCAAGCAGAACTACATTACAGGAGGATTTGGGCAACTTTTTCCTGCTGCAGCTTCTGTAATGCACCACAGACAGAGTGCTGTGTGGTTGGTCTTGCAATGAATCTGTCTCTTGAAGCAGAGACCAGATGAAACAAACTTTTACAACCATGTCTTGAAGAAAGAGAATCATTTCACATATGCTCCTTCTCTGCCCTCTTTTGTCTGCCCTGTATATACAGACTTAAAACACCTTAGGAAAAATCATGACACCTTCTGCCTCTATAAGCAAAGTTGGGTCCCAAAGCTGGTACCCCCAACTATAGTTAATAGAGCATAACCAAACATGTCTAATGACCAAGTCAGTGCAAAAAGGAGCAACACTCACAGAAGTGTGAATATTGCACAGATACAGCATGCCAAAGCTGATTGGTTATTATTTTAACACTCTAGCAGAGCTTGCAAACAGCTGTAAACTTCATTATTTCCTTGTTCATTCTGTTTAAATCATAATGTCCCCAAAGTCAAAATCAAAAGTCAAGAATTCAAAGAGGGATAATGTGCAAAACTGGTATTTCAGTGCACAGTCATGCTTTTTACAGCAAAATCAAACAGCTGTAAGACTGCATTTTACTAGAAGTATGTGTCTAAGACTAACACATCTCAGGGCAAACACTTCATGGATCAGCTAGAAGGATAATTAAGCACCTAGCATTGTATTAGATTGATTAGGAGTTTCCATCCAGACTCACCTGCCAGCCTAAAAGGACGCAAGTTTCTTGGAGACCCTTTAGAACTTTGGACTCTCAGATACCTTGCCTGGTCCCATGTGGCAGCAGGGTACTGAGGTAAACAATTCCTGTACTGAAATCCTAGCTCTCTCTATGAAATATAATGATGAAAATACTCTCCACTGGTGCGCAGACACTTAAGGTAGGGCAAATTTATTCCTATTCTATCTGCCAATTCCTAAATTCACTTCTCAAAATAATCAAACCACAGAATTTGGTGTTGCTTTCTGTAGGAAAATCAAGGAGCTAATTCATGTGTTTGTGAACAGTATTATTTCTATTAATACACTCAAAAGTATCTGTGTGGACCTGTGGATGAAACCTGGAGATTATGTCCAATTTAATCAGATGAACACCTACATAAAGGTTTGCAAAACAATGTTATAGAGGCTTTTGATTTTATCAGCTGACATTGGCTCCATTCAGATTTCCACAAGCAAATCCCTGTGCATCTGTAAGAGCTGGCTTCATGCTGTAACTCCATGAGGGCATTGGGGTGCTGTGGCTCCTGTGTCATATCTGTCAGCCCAATGCAGACATCTCACATACTTCAGAACTTTACAAACAGCATTAGAAGCCATACATCACCACCTGAATACAGACACAAGTCTACAATTCCTGTAAGGAAAGCCTGGACACCTAGTCTACACCTAGCCATCTAGGCTTAGATACCTCAGCGTGGAATTTCACCCCAACTCTGGTTTTATTCATTGCTCATAAAACCATGTCCATGTCTCCTCCAGGCTGAAATAAGAGTCAAAATGCTGGAGGAATACTAGGAATCCAAGTTTTTAAGAGTTGTTAAATTGTGGCTCTTAGAAAGACTGAAGCCAAGATAGCTGGAGGAAACCTTTGTATCTATTAAAGACTCTTAGGAAAACAGCTCTTTTTAAGAAAATGGACAGCTCATGGCTTTGCTGAAATAATCTTTCCCATAAAGCTGTCACAAAAATTCATCTTCCAGAAGCTCTGTCTTAGTCCATTCTGAATGAAGGGGCTGGCTAGAGACATCAGAACAAATTATTGGCCTACAGCATCATTGTGCTTGATTTCTGTTTGCCTACAGGTCCAGATTACCTATAATTGTTCTCCTTTGTTATGGATACAGTTTGATTCTCAATTAAATTAAAATCACACTTGGTCTAAGTATTTTAGCTGTGGGTAGGAATGTCAGGATTTCTGCTTCCACTGTATTTATTCCTACTGCCAGGTAGACTCCAACCAGACTGCAACCTCTTTTCCACACGCTGTGCTACTTTTTATGTTATCTGTGCAAAAACTTAGGAAACTGTGAAGGCACATACCATGTACTTTCTGCAGACTCTTCTGTATTTGATGTTAATTACCTCTTTGTCTTGGAAGTACCTTCCAATCTTCCCCGTGGAAGAATTAAGCTATAAATAGAAATATATTATAACATTTTGTCGGTTGGCTTTTACAGACAGTCTGTAACAGATCACAGAAAAGTTATAAATATGTCCTCCACATTGGCAGTCTCATTTTGCTTGTTAGGAGAAGGAAAGAGAACCCTTCATCAGTTCTCTTCTGGAAGGAGATTCTCTGATCTAAGTCAAAGAGGTCAACTTGTTTCTTCTTTTCTGCTGTCAAATTTAAGGACATAGGTGATTCAGAAGGAGGAAAATGAAGATAATAACAAGTAATTGAAGTCAGACACAAGAAACAACAATTCTGTTTCTTTAGACTTTTATACTTACCCGTCTCTGAATTCTTTTATTTCAAGGGCGATGCATTGTGCTGTCTGCCGTAACAGGAATTGTTGTCAAACAAGCCTCTCAGTACGTTCTTCCACAGGCAATTACAAGTCCTTAAAAACTCCTGTTAAAAGTTTTCACCTTGGGTTGAGCAAGTTCCTTAAAATTATATTTCACATAAGACAAAAGACCCATCCAAAAGTTGAGTGATAAGTGCTTCATACACAATACATTAAATTGTTCTGTATTGTGTCTATTTTCTTATAAAATAATAATGTTTATAGGTTTTCATCTGTAATACTAAGAAGAAGCAATTTACACCATTTTAAACCATTGCATGAAAATATTTAGTCCCATTCTTGTTAAAAGAATACCAACTTTCCTTCTCAATTTTGTTATGATAAAGAAAATAATACTGAAATTAAATGAATAATTTTACACACCATTACAGATTAAAAGGATGAAAGTCTAGTTTCATCACTGATGTGTTTCTTAGAAGAATTTACTCAGTTTTATTAATGAAAAACATAATTTTCTGCAATCAGTGGTAAGCATGATTTCTCACATATTTGCATAAGAAAATTTGTAACTGCTTTGTCTCACAGTGAAAAAAAATATATACTGAAAAAAATCTCAATACTTGCAAAGTAATAAGCTTATCTGTAGTTTGTTATATTGGAGGACTTTCCAAAGTGTTATCAAACTAACATAAGTTTCAAAAGCAAAATGCTTATGAGATGATACTAAGAATTTTAGGGCATTACAACTAAGCAGTAAATGAAATTTCAAAATCTCAAAGAAAGGAGCTCTTATAATGTGCCACTGCTTTATATCCTTATTTGTCATTATGTGAATAGTTTAATCTAACAGTTATGAAACATGATGGAAGTTTCAGATAGTCCAGACATCACACATGTTCATTTTGTAATGGGATTTTATGAAAAATATTATTACAGACAGATCTACAATCTGAACCATTTTTCACCGCAGCTCTATGAGAACACAGCTCATTCCCTTCCAAATGAATTTTCACTAGATTTTCTAATAGCTGTTCATTCCTCTTGGCTTTCTAAAAGTGTTGAGGATGGATGATCTGGGCAAAGCTGCAATACAAATAAAGAACAGGAGTAATTTTGAAAGATAAATGAGTCTATGCTGACATGGAGAATATTTTATCCAAGTACCATGGATAAAATAGGTTGTGAAAGCAGAGGGACATATTCACTTTAGCAAGCATTGTAACATCATCAATAATTAGTTTTTCTGATGGTTAATTTTACAAGTCCAGAACACAGAGACACTTTGTTGTGCTGCCTGTGATCTTTGAGACAAATATTGTCTTCATGGCTGTTCAACATAAAAATTGGTTTAAACATAAATCAAGGCATAAAGAAAATTAAATTGATATTTAGCTCCTAGCAACCTGCTCAGAAACTACCATAGTCCTGTACTGCTGTGGAGAATGGAGAATAACTCTCAATTTCCAGTGTTGAATAATGGACCTGTGTCAACTTTTTTAATCATAAGAGAAATTTCTGTTCAGTTTCTTTTGTGGATATCATGGCCAAGTTTATCATTCCAAAATTCCATGATCCAGATGTCACTCAAATATCAGGACACCTGATATTTCTGGGACCGTTCCCTCATCACTTAATAAAAAAATAGGAATTAAAATAAAATTTAAAAAAAATTAAAAATAGAAACAAAACAATAATTTCATTATTTGATAGACAATTCTGGTGATAAGACATAGTAGATAGGCTTATACCACAAAATAAGAGGCCCCAAGTAATTTGGAATGATAAGATTTTATAACTGAATAATTCTTGTCTTTTCGGTCATTTAGTGAAATATTAGCAAGATATAAGTATTTTTCTGAATGCCCTTGATGGTTTATTTGCATTGCACAGAGAGAACATGAATTGAACTTTACACCTTACTCTTAAGTGCTGTGCCCTGCATGGAAAAACTAGTAGGAACCTCTATAAAAGAAATTTCAAATAAAAAAAAAAAGGCACAAACCCAAAAAACAATACAACAGCATAATTTCAGGGAAATATTCATGCAATGATTACATTCTTTTTAAAATATATCAGTTACCATAGTCATACCGCAACTAGCTTCAGGCTTCAAAAAAGGCTTTTTTTGCATTACATAAGATAACTGTAAGAATATTGTTGTCCAGACAAATATCTCTGAACAGTGATCAAGTCACCTATTAGTCTTCTCTGGAAGAAATGAAATAGTAGACTCATATTATTGAAATATTCATTGCATTATACATTTCTCAGACCTTCTTGGAAGGTCATCTTTATCTCATTAGATGTTTTAAAAATCATGCACATACTACTGTTAAAAAGGTTGACTCTCCCTGCTAGATATTTACATACTTCTACAGTTAAATATTTTTCATATCCTTTTTTTTCATCTGTGAGTCTAAAGGGCTCTACAAAAGAAATAAAGGATTCTTCCTCTTAGACATGGTGTCACATTGGAAGATAAATTAGTTATCTAAGACTATATTTAGGTCTTCTAACTATTGCTGATTTTTTTTTAAACTTCTTGTTGCTTCTGAAATGGAAACATATTTCAATCTTGAAATTCAAAAATAAATTGTAAAGTAAAATTATATGCATAGGGGGATTTTGTTCAAAATTTTCCTTTAAATATTTATCAGAAGAACAACAGAGGGGTGAAGATGTTCACCTTTGTTGTATTACTTTGTGGGATTTTCTCATATATAGATCTGACCCTTTAGATTTTCATTTGGCCTGAAGGAAACAGAGGACTCTCTTCTCATAATAATTTTCACTCAGACTGTGTTGCAAGGAATACCACAAAAGAAAGAATTTTAAATAAATATATGTCAATATAATATATCTGTCAGTAGATTTAAATTCAAGTCAATTCACCATGTAAGTCTAGCTTGCATGTAAGGAGGAGTCACTCCTCTTTGTGCACACTGTACTGATAATAACTCCAGCTGCCTGTATTCAAAGGCCCAGGGGCCACTGGGCTGCCATGAATTGGCTCCCAAATGGTGTAGTAGGTACAGGTATGGCTATGCTCCTCTTCCAAAAGGAGATACTCTTTTCAGTTTCCTGCTCCAGCATAGCATACCAATGATACAAGACTAAAGAAATCTTGTCTCATGAGAGTTAATTATACTCAGTACAAAAGCCCTGTGTAGTAGGACAATCTATGTGAATGGTTGCGTTTTGAGCACTACACGGGGTTTCCACTGTTTCCTTGTTAGTTAACAGTCCTTTCTGGTATTTTTGTTACAGTTAAAATTTGAGGGTTTGTAGGAATATTGTAAAGAGATTACAAAATGCAGCATTTTCTGTGAAGGGCTAAACAAGTTATCATAAAGATGGGTGTCAAGAGAATGGGACCATACTATTTTCAGTGGTACCCAGCAAAAGGACAAGAGGCAATGAGCACAGACTGAAACACAGGAAGTTCCACCTGAAAACAAGGGAAAGCTTCTGGAACAGTCTGCACAGAGATGTTATGGAGTCTCTTTCTCTAGAGATGTTCAAAACCTGCCTGGACTCAATCCTGTACAACCTGCTGTAGATAAACCTGCTTTCTTGGGGAGGTAGGACCAGATGATCTCCAGAGGTCCCTTCCGGCCCCAACCACTCCATGATTCTGTGATAAAATACCACATCACTCAGCTTGGTGTCATCTGCAAATTTGCCAAGAGCATACTCGATCCCTCCATGTAATTAATGAAGATATTAAATAGCCCTGGTACCAGTAGCCCTGCTACCAACATTGAACCATGAGGAACACTACTTGTCCCTGATATCCATTGGGACTCAGAGACATTGACCATTACCCTCTGGATGTGCCCATTCAACCAATTCCTCATCCACCTATCAGTCCACCTATCAGCTCCATCTTTGTCCAAGTTAGAGAGAAGGCTGTGAGGGACACATTCAAAGGCTTTACAGGAGTCCAGAAGAAGACCAAACGTCCTTCAGCAGAAACCTACTTAAAGAATTAAGTAAAGCTTTAACATGCATATTCACACCATTGCCCTAAGCTAAAAGGTGTGCTTGACACATCAGAAGGATTGGATACCTCTCAGAGGCACTTGGATAAGCTCAACAAGTGGCCACATGGGAACCTTGTAAGACCAAATGCAAGATGCTGAATCTGAGTCAGGGCAACCTTCAGTATCAATACAAGATGGGGGATGAATAGATGGAGAGCAGCCCTGCCAAGAGCAACTTGGGGATGATAGGCTGTGCATAATCCTGCAGCGTGCTCTTGCTCCCCAGAAAGTCAAATGTGTCCTGGGCTACATCCAAAGCAGCGTGGCCAGCAGGGCAAGGGAGGGGATTCTGCCCTCTGCTCTACTCTGATGAGACCTGTCCTGGAGTGTTGCATCCAGCTCTGGGGTCCCCAGCACAAGAAGGAGCTGTGGAGCAACTTGTTGAAGCAAGTCTGGAGAAGGACCGCCAAGATGATTAGAGACATGGAACACATCTCCTTTGAGGAAAGGCTTATAGAATTGGGATTGGTGAGCCTGGGCAAGAAAAGCCTTTGTGGTCACCTAACTGTGGCCTTCCAACACCTGAAGGGAGCCTACAAGGAAGAGAGGCTATTTAAAAAAGCACATAGACACAGAACAAGGGGGAATGGTTTCAAACTTAAAGACAATAGGTGGATTAGATATCAGTGAGAAATTCTTAATTGTGAGATTGGTGAGGCACTAGAAAATATTGCCCACAGAAGCTGTGGCTGCCCCATTCCTGGAAGTGTTCAAGGCCAGACTGGATGGGACTCTGAGCAACCTGGTCTAATGAAAGGTGTCCCTGTCCACAGCAGGGGGCTGGAACTAGGTGATCATTAAGGACTCATAACCCAAACCATTCTATGATTAGTCTTAAGATGAGTGCATGATATTGCAAACATCACAAAGGGATCCGGGCAAATTTCCAATATGTCTTCCTAATTGTTTTGTTATAGCGTGAAAGCTTTAATCACAGATATTTCCAGACTGCATCCACAAATGATTTTCAGAGAGATATATGTTATACCTGTGGGTGAATCAAAAACATGTTGCCTTATGAGAAAATATGTCTAACACAACTAAGATAGAAGACATATTCACAGTGATCAGTTAATGAAAATTCATTCCATTATACTTGTTCCTGTCCATAGGCAAGCTTAAACTTGTTTTTTAAAATGGAATATTCACCAGAAAAGCCATTATATACATAGAGATAACATTCAGTCCATAGAATATATCTGAAAAGCTTGCTGAAATGATTCATTGTCAAAAAATCAAGCTGTGTTTCTCCATTTCATTGAACACGACTCAGATTGTGAAGCCCAACAAGAATATGGATGGCCCTGAACACAGACAAAATACAAATGGCTTGAAGCCGTTTTTTACTTCTTCTGTGCTAAATCTTGCACAGCTGAGCTGCCATTCAGGGTCTGGTTCCTAATTTAGATTTTCACACATAGGGGTAATTAATTTGTTAAAGGGAATAACAGTTGCTGTCTACCACTATCATTTATAGTTCATTTGAATCTATTAGGTCCCACTGTACATTGGGGATGAAGTCAAGTCACATTACATCACCCACTGAAGATTGCCTGAGGTTTCACATGGAGCAGAGAGGGACTAATTATTTCTGCCCCTCCTTCAGGAGAGGAACACGTCCTAAAGGTCTCTACAGCTCCATCTGATTTTGCAACAATGGGATAACCAAAGGTACCCCTTGGGAAACCCTTGGGGGTTTTTTTGGGCTCCTTTTCAGGGAGCTGGCAGAGGTGCTTATCAAGGCACTCAATCATTAAACAGCAGTCCTGGCTAACCAAGGGGGTCAGAGCTGCCTGGACGTTCACAAATGAGATTATCATCCTCTAAAAGGACCATAAGAAAGATCCACAGAACTACAAGTGTGTCAACCTGACCTCAGTGCCAGAGAAGGTCATCAAGCAGATCATCTTGAGTACCATCACATGTAACATACAGGACAGCTGGGGGTCATGCCCAGACAGCATGTGCTTCCTGCTTGTCCTGGCTGATCTCCATCTATGACAAGGAGACTCACAGAATGGATGACGAAAACGCTGTGCATGACAGTCTGGACTTCTGACATGTTTTCCCACAGCATTCTCCTGAGAAACTGGCTACTCATGATTTGGACAGGTCTCTGTTCACTGGGTAAAAAATTGGATGAATTGCTGGCCAGCTGGGCCTAGAGAGTGGTAGTGAATGGAGATACACCCAGCTGTCACTTGAGATGTTCCCCAGAGCTCAGTATTGGGATCAGCCATGTTTGCCATCTCTACTGATCATCTTGGCAGGGCAATCAAGTGCACCTTCAGTAATTTCACAGATGACAGTAAGCTGAGTGGTAGTGTTGATCTGATGATGGAGGGTTAGGAGAGGAATCTGGACAGGCTGGATTGATGGGCTAAGGACAACATCCTAATGCTAAGGATGCAGCATGAGGCTCAACCATGCAAAGTGCTAGGTCACAAAAACCCCAGGCAGAGGCAGCCCTAATGGCTAGGAGCAGAGTGACTGGGAAGCTGCCTGGCAAAAAAGCACCTGGGGTGCTGATCAACAGCAGCTGAACATAATCCAGCAGTGTACCCAGGTGGCCAAGAAGGCCAATGGCTTCTGGAACAGAGTCAGCAATGGTGTGGCCAGTAGACCATAGCAGTGATTGTTCCCCTGTACTTGGCACTGCTGGCCACACCTTGAATTCCTTGTTCAGTTTTGGGCCCTTCACTACATAAAAGACATTGACGCGCTGGAGTGTATCCAGAGAAGAGCAATAAAGCTGATGAATTCTCTGTAGCAAAAATCTGATGGGGAGCAGCTGATGTTTAGTTTGGAGAAAAGGAGGGTCAAGGAGACCTTATCATTTTCTAAAACTCCTCAAAATTAGGTTGTAGCCAGGTATGTGTCAGTCTCTTATTCCAGGTAGCAAGCAATAGGACAAATGGAAGTGGCATCAGGCCAGAAGAGGTTTAGATTAAATATTAGGAAAAATTTGTTCGTGAAAAGTAGTCAAGCATTTGAACAGGCTGTCCAGCAAAGTGTTCAAGTCACCATCCCTGGAAATGTTCAAAAAACATCTAAATGTGGCACTTAGTTCAGCAGTGTACATGACACTGCCACGTTAGAAGTTGCACTTGATGATCTTAAAGGTCTTTTCTAACCTAAGCTAACCTATGATTCTATTTTATGACACAGGATAGAAGACACAGTACAGCAAAAAGGAGAGTATTTCTGTCATTTCTGCCTCTGGACAAAGTCATCACTATTCAAACATTTTCCACATTGCTGTTTAGATGCTAACTGACATCACCAGCATTGTGACATACAGCCAAAATATCAGGATTAGATGCTATGTGCATGTAGAAATTATCTTTTAAATTATGCTAATATGTGCATTTAATAATTTTGCTTGCAAACAAGTTAATAAATGATACAAATAGGAAGATTCCATTTAAAATTCAGTAAGAAATAACTATTACATAAGAATTTGATGTCAAAACTAAAGTCAGAGTCATCCTCTCCACAGAGAGCTTGAAAACTGCAGATTGGAGGGAATAGCCAATTTAACAGTGAACTTTTATTGTGTTTTCCCAAACACAAACAATTGTTTTCTTCCCAGACAACTTAATGGTCTTTGCCCAAATGTCTCAGCTTTCAAAAGTATAAGACTAAGCATAGAAAGTGTTAGGTTAGCAGAGACTGGTGTCATTTTAGAACAAAGGAACACAGGAAACCAGGTGATAGGATGAATGTGCGTTCCCAGTTTGCAAAACAACTTTATTTTCTGTTTGGATTGACTGCTGTGTAGCAATAGTAATAACATTTTTAATGACATTAATGCTCATAGTACCTGATGTAATAAGATCACAGCACTTTCTATCTCCTTACTAGGTACTTTGATGAATAGCTTAGACCTGAGGCAACACCTGTTAACACCTGTTATAAGCTCTCCATTCACATAGCAGGTAATTAATATGCTCCATCTTTGTGAGAGCACCAAGGCATATTTTACCTAATGCTCATCTTAAAAAACCTTCCTAGCACACATAGTTTCTCAAGGACCTCATCCTAAACCTATGAAGAAGAACCAGTAGAAAGAACAAAAATCACCAGAACCACCCTCTGGCTCACAATTAAAATTTCACTCTGAAAGGGCACTGCAAGAAGATGTTGCAAAGAAGAGTTCAAAGACCTCTAAGTAAGCCAATTTAAGGTTAATTTGCTGCTGCACAAGTCTCCTCCTGATCAAAAATAATTAAAGGTGGGCTTCAAGCATGAGGTTTAATAACACTTCCGCATAATTTAATTAGCGTTAACAAGGATAATGGGATATTCGTCATATCAACAGACCTGTCAAACTGTGTTCAAATCCTATTAATTCCTGGCCTCACTTACTTCCTCTGGCCATAATTTGCACTGCATGAATACATGCTTTATATGCAAAAGACTGACTGATTTCAAAAGGATAGAGCCTTCCTTGAATTTTCTCTTTTCTAAGATCTGAGATGATATTCTCTCATCACCTAAATCTGCATTTTCATTCCGTATTAATCCCTCTAACTAACTGCTCCCTTCATCTCATCTGCTTTTTGGATTTGTAATTAAGTAATCACTAATAGTCTTCATTCATCTGCTTAGAAGACTTTTCAATGAATTGATAATGCAATACTTGTCAATTATTTTTAGCTGTCAACAACTACTTCATAAAGTATGTAGAATCTTAGTCACCCACTTTGACAGCACAGCATTAAACCCTGTTTCTTGTCTCATTTTCTTTCACAGCATAACTGTAACTTTCAAAGGAGGCAAGATATTGGATGTGGAATTCATTATCACCTGATAATTACAGGCTAATTGCATTCTTTATATGACTTGTCTCCTTATAATGGCATATAGGAAAATATTGATTGCAGTTTTCTTCAGCATGCAGAGAAAACAGTATGAAAAAGTTGTGAATTTCATCACCTAGTCATGGCACATAACAAGAAAAGCTTAGTATTGATACTAGCTCAATATACACATCTGGCTAATCTTTTTTAATCCTTTTTCAGTTTCATTTCCTAGCTAAAGAGCTCTGAGATATTAAGCTTCGGACATGAAAATTGTGAGAATTTCTCTGAGTAAAAAATAATGCATTTTCTGCTGACACTACATTTTATACGAAACCACAAAATAACAACAACAAAAAAAATCCAAATAAAACCAAAACAAAGCAACACAAATTCTCTAAAGAGTAAACATCTGAAAGGAACACGAAAATATGCATGCAATTTGAAAACCTTTTACCAAGCAGGGCAGTGAAGAGATTTTTAACCCAAATCCCATTCTAACATAAACTCTGGAAGAACTGGAAACATATAATCAAGTTATACCCCTGGTTAGGGTGCTGATTTTTTTTTGTTCAAGACTGCTCACTGGAGTAGATCAATCAGTGCCACTTCTCACCCTTTGACTCCCATCATGGACAAGTGTAGAGAATGAGGAAGAGACCATTTTTGACCAAAACAAAGCCAGAAAGGTACTCTTCCATGGCAAGTGAAATATGCTCCGGCTGCTGATGGACACTCAGGCCATGGACTTAGACTAAAGCCAGCCTGAGGCAAAAGACTGAAACTGATTCTGCATAAATTTCTGGTTCTCAGCCAATAACAATTTTTTGATGCAGCACCAGTGTACCCTACCTGCTGATCTAGACATCCTCTGACCCTCTCCTTAGACAATTAAACCCTAGCTGAGTAGCTAGTACTTATAAAAATGAGAAATGTATTAATGGATCTTTTTCGTTTTTAATTATTTATTTTCAATTGATCCCAAAATCAGAAGTGACACAAGAGGAGAAACAATGCACTTTTTTCTCTGTTGTTTACAGCATTAATGTCTATCAAAAGTGGCAATCTCACACTGCAGTAATCCCAGCAGATATACTAATATAAAGTTTCCACCTTAAGAGACAGACGAACCACAGGTTGCCTTTTGATCAGATTCAAATGGCAAACATACATCCAATTAGTATATTTAACAGAGATCTCAGAAGCAGGTTAAAGTGCAAAAAGAACATGAATGAAAATTTTCTTGACAATGATTTAATGTGCTTCATTTAGGAAAAAAATTATTGCAGTTAATCCTCCAAATATTTCTCATTATTATTTCTGCGTGCGTGTTGGCCATTCTGTCCTGTCCACATTGCAAGCAGGTTATTTCAAAGAAAAATTTATTCCAGGGAGCGGAGATATAAAGTACCTAACAGGACTGCAGTCTAAAAATATTTGACAGACCTAATATACATACTGAATAAAAGTATTGAAATCATGACCTGGCATTAGGAAGACTTTTGGGCCATTGTAAGCCATTCAGAGGAAAAGGGAAAAATAAGGAGTGTTTTTTGCTTACTCGTAGGAGCACAAGTGGGCTAATAGCATCATGACATGATTAGAAGAATAGTTACTACAGACATAAATCAGTATCTACTGCTGGATGGCTGCCCAGTGTTTGGAGAATTTTCTTAACAAGGGACACTACTGTTGTACTACTGTTTTGGTACAAACCACAGAAGATGTAAAAAACATTATTTAAAAACCCTGCAAGGGTTATAGGAGATTGATTTCTGTAACTTTTTTGATAAAAAAAATTAGCTTGCGAATTATGACAAATTGAGTTTTCTAGGCTAAATACTTCACTGATCTTCCTCCTTTTGTATATGGTATCTTTGATCCCTGTCAATGCCAATCTAATCATCTGGGACAGAGAAGGAAAATAATATATTCAACAATATCCCTGAAGAGGTAAAGAAAGCAACTGTTTCTTTCTTTTAAATTTTCTTTTTTATGGTAAATTGTCCCTTTGAAGTGATTCATTCACAACACAGCAATCCAGACCAGGTTGCTGTTTCAACATAGAGAACATTTAGACTGGAGTGTTTCCTTAACTTACCTGTAAAATCTATACATTTTAAGAGCCCTAAGTAAAGATAGAGAGGGTGACCTGGTTCAAGAGTTTTTCTTCTACTTTTCCTTCTGTAACAAAATTAAATTTCAAAATACAATCTCTGCTTGTCTTTTAGCTAATATTTGCTTGTCAGAGGGAATGTCATTTTTTAATATTTTTTCTCCTGCTCTTCAATTGTAATTATCTGGGCCCCAACTCTTGTGCTTTGAATTATAGTAATCAAAATACATTCAGCTAAAAAATGCTTAACAAATCATGGACATAGATAGCAGTAATTAAATGCTGCAATGTGTTTTTAATAATTGATTGCTCTACATATCTTGTCATTTGGGCCTGGTGTAACTTTGTAGCATTTCAACAGCATTAAATAAAGGATAAACAAAGACTCTCAAGGGAAATTGTTAATTGTACATAGCACAGGCAAGTGCTCAGGTGCTGTAAAAAAATATGCATACTATAACTCATTTCTAAGAACTTTTACATACAAATCCATATTTTCATTTATCAGACCTAAAAAATATTGTATATCTAGGTAGCTGCTGTCTGTCCCCTCTTCTCTGATATTCTTTGCTACCTTCTATTCTTACTAGTAATTTACTTGTTAAGCAAGGTCTTGATTCTATACTTGATCTTGCTCAGTTCCATCTCAGGACAGAACTCCATTATTGTTCATGTGTCTCTGCTTGGGCAAAGGTTTAGTGTCAGTGACAAAGTTTGTTTTGTAAACTCTCTGTGGCACTCCGTCTCTTTTAAGAGATCTATAACATGAGTGTAGAAGTTATTGTAGTATAAATATGTGAATCAAGGTAAAAGTACACTCCAATTTTTACCTTAAAAAAGGCTAAGATCAGTCACTTTCTATGTTTATTCACATTTTCATATGTGTTCTTGCCCATTGGCTGTATTTTTGTGACACTGAAAGTACAATATATGACAACTTTGACAAAGGACTAGCACTAGATTTTGGTTTTTGCTGCTGGATCTGAATAGTACTGCAACTACTACACAAAGAATTCCTCTGGAATAGTCAGTTCCTCTGAAACTGTTGAGAATGCATATGATACAAGCTGCTTTACAATAACTGGTATAATATGCTTCCCAGACCTAGGAAGCAATTTGTTTTGCCTAGTGGGTGTCTGAATGCCAAGCTCAGAATATATCAAAACCCATGTAGAATGGAAATAAGCACACTTTGGAGTGACTGTGTGAACTATTCTGCCAGTACAAATAGCTTTCTGGCCTCCCCTCAAGGCAAAGAATTGGGTCAAAAACATTAACTGTACTTTGTGATACACAGTACAAGATAGAATGAAACTTGGCTCTTGGTGAGAGCCTCACTTGGCTTTTCCTTTCATGCTTTTCTCATTTTGATGTATCTTCTCCCTTTTTAAGATCCCATTCTTTCTAACATTTTGTAAATAAAAGGTGCAAGTGCTTACACTTGACGTGTTTTTTACCTATGGTACAGGTCAAAGGTTGTAAACACTAGGTACAAAAAAATAGCCTGGGCATCTACCTTCTATTTAGGCATCTAATCCCAATTTATAACTTCAAAACTCTTAATGGACTTTTCCACAGCCTCCGAAGGCTGTTACAGCACTGCAGTTTTTACCAGATGCTTACATATATATTGCAGGAGGATAGCCCACAGGGAGAGTGTTCAGTACCCTAATCATCGTGCTCACTATCACCACCCACTTGTCTCTTCTAATATTTACAGTAGGAGAATCAAGGAGAAATTGATTCAGCTGCACTCCCTCCAACTCTCTGAAACACCCTATAAAGGAATCCTTTGTGTAGTCTCTGGCAAGGTCAGATATCTGCATTAAAACTCCTACTCAGAATGAGACTGCAAATCTTCTCCCACTTCTTTCCCTTTAATTCCTAGTATTTCTTCTTTTTGTGTGTGTTTCCTGCTTACCTCCAGAAAACAGATCAAATTTGTGAATGTTAAGCAAATCTCCAGAGCTCTAACCCTTAAAAAAAAGCTTAACCCTTGCAGTGTCTCCTCCAATCACTCAGTATTTGTTTCCCAGGTCAATGCTTTTGTCACATTTTTGGTGCCAGTCTGAGATGCCCAGCTCCTGATATAAAAGTAGAGGGAAGCAGAGGTGCCTGACTCCAAATCACAGATTTTATTGAAACCTGCTGATGGGGCACAATGGTGTTTTGGTGAGGAGTTTAGGTCAAATCTATCAGGCTGTACCTGCTATTACCTTCCCAACTGGCAGAATCCAGCTGGACCTCCCAGGAGTTGATTTTGTTCTTTCCCCAACATGCCTGTAAGCGAAAGTATACATTTCAGGTTTTTCATTATACAATCAGGAGGTTCCTAGGCTGAAAGTTGGTCCCTAGAAGCCATGAGGTGCTTGCAATACAGACGCAGACTACAATGCTAAGCCTCCTAACACATATACATCTGATTCCCATCATCCTCTTATTTGAGCTTCTTGTTTCTGGGCTATGTGGGGTTTTTCCCCTGTAACTGAGCAGGAAATTAACATGAATCCTTTACTTTTCAAGAGTTCTGCTTAACTCTTACTCATAGGAAATTACAGTTGCTTGGCTGTCAGGAAGTGCAAACCAGCAAAAACACTCTGAAGTCAGGAGGAAATTGTTGGTTTTCAGTGGCAGAGGAAGCAGCTTTTTTTTTTTCTCCTTCTATTACCAATAAGCATACAGGGAAAGGTAATTATGCATTTTGTGCCTAATGGTTTAGTGCTTTTTATTAAAGAATTTCCAGAAAGAAAAAGAATCCTTCTTCCATAACTCTAGGATGTTCTGCTCAGTGTTGAATTGGGATAGCCCACTTCATTTTCACTCTCTGGCCTAATATCATGTATTTTGCTAACCCTTCTTAATTGAAATTTACTACAGGCTAACAAAAGCAACAATTTATACTTCATGGTCGGCTTTTCTTTTTGGATTTTATCTTTCACACATCTTAAAAAACACTACTCTAAAATGATGCTTCTGATGCTAGAAAAAAATCTATAAACCCACAGTTTGGACTCAAATGTGGGTTATAGAGAACCTTTCTGTACAATCTGGTATAAATGGCAAATAAAATATCACAAATACTGTAGTATGTCATTTTACACAGACACTTCACCTGTGGGTGGTGAAGGCTCTCATCTGTTCT